>NC_092638.1:38173671-38439292 GCF_039555335.1 Amphiura filiformis | reverse complement strand
ATCAAGACACACCACAAAACAGGCTTAATTGTGCAGCGAGTATGTGTTACATATTTAGAAGTTAAAATCAAGATGCATTATGGGATATGATCAAATAGAGAATTCGGTTACATCGCCCTCTACAGTCAGTATAATACAAAGGGACGGTTTTATATTTATCTTGGATTCGTCAGTATGAGAAATGCATATCGTAGAATCTCGTATAGGTATTAATAAAGCTTACTCAAAAATTTAATAGGAACCGTATAAGTATAAATGTTTACGTCATGATCAAACTTAAAATTCTTAAAGAATTTTAAACATGAATGCTAACGGTTTGTCTTGGCCGGGAAAGATCCCATGGCATGTTTATGAACTACAATAACGCGGCAATACAGTAGACACCGTGTTAGGTAATTTGATTTAAGGATGTTGTACCCTTTTAATAACAACAGAATCGGTTAGTTGATGTGTTTCGTGATCAACAATGTAAAAAAATCACGGGAGCCGTTGTGAGAATGCAAGGACGATATTAATAATCTACGCGCACTTTAATTTTCCATGTATTGCCATCATTCCCGTCAGAATATTACATACAATTCAATATACATATAATAATTAAGTCACACATTACTATAAATATTCGTAAATTTTAAAAATGGTAAATGTCCTCAGCTAAATTCAGAATGCACGGTAAAATATGTATTACAAGGAATTCAACCGCGATTGGGGTTCCTTGACGAAATAAGACGTACGCTGCGGATTTTTAGTTAAGGCTAAACTGAACAAATATAGCTCCTGCCACCCCACTCGCCTTCTAGAAGATTATCTATTCAATACCATTCTACTGTGAAACCCCCAACAATGAATGAAGCTGACATAGAGGTCGAAATATTGTGAAACGGCATTTCGCAAACTCATTGACGTGATAATAGCCATTAGGTTAATAGTGAAGCGTCCACAAAACACTTACGATGTATGTATGTGATTTTCCGTTACTGCTATGATCATTCTTGGACAACAATGTTTCTGCCACTTTTCATGATGATTTACGGTGTATTTATTACGTCATAAAGTGGAAAACATGTCACGTATAAAGGCGTATATATTTCAGCCCTTTAGCTTGTCTAGACTCGTGAATTAAAAGGTACGTCCTCAAAAGTGTTAAATTTCATCAGAATTTCCTGTTTTAACATTTCGAATATTTTAGAAATACGCAAGAGGATATGATGAATTCATTATTATAGCGGTAGTCATTTTAGTTAAGTATTATGGTCAAAGCATATCATTGAGATCAAGTATAGCGGTGTGTCGATAGCCATAGCGAAGCGCGTAAAGGCCGCTAACCTGAGTTTAGGGTGTGTTCCGCACGTACATTGAATCGGTTTTACATAGTCTGCAGCGATTGAATTTAATTATAACTTGTTGGAATGTCGGTTGCAAATAAACGTCATTAAAATGATAGAAGTTCTGTGCGATTTTTCAAAATTGGTTTTGGCCCTACTGCAATTTATAATCGTCAACTCCGTGCTTAAAAGCAACATACGGCAATTTATTCAGCAAAAAATAATTGCAAAATAGGTGGTGTGCACATGTATAAGGATGCATTCTAAAGTATATTAGTAGCCTGACATATTAGCGTTTGTGCACATGTATAAGGATGCATTCTAAAGTATATTAGTAGCCTGACATATTAGCGTTTAATTTTGGCGATCAGATCCAACCTATGAGGACGTGCGAGATGCATAACTGGCAGGGAAATTATGTACCTGCAATCACGGACAAAATGGTTTGGAACACTTTGATACGGGTACTTCAAACAAGATTCCCGTTCCCCGGTCAATGTTGTCAGTTGTTCATTTGGCCATGCATTCCTAGAGACACCCAACATTGATTTGTGGGGCAGGGGAGAGTTGTAGTAGTAAGGAGGGGTTCAAACTTCATACCAAAGAAAGCGAAATTTTAATACGGTTTCAAACAGTCCTACTTTTACACAGGTGTTTCAACTACTTTTGAACGGGATAGTGATTGCTGTAAAGTTCTTATCCAAATGATAGACTGGTCCTATGTTTGAGCCCGAAATGGATTGGCAGCCCAATGTACTGTTGAGAACGTGATCTCCTATTGTTGAGCTTCATAGTCATTATAATGGTCAGGCGACATTGATAAGCCCGAACTTTAATGACAGCCTTAAACACGGAATAAGTTCCGGATTTGTCATGGAATGATACTACTTGATTGTATGTAAAAAGATATGCTTGTCAGTGTAACAAGTAGAGACTTGTCTTTTTGGCCAGTGACCAAGCACTCATCCACTCATCTTAACTTTTTGGAGTAACAAGGGAGGGGTGAAGCTGTGGATCACGAAGTGCCCCTTTACCCTAATCTGTTTTCTTATATCCACTTTGTCTTATTATAGATCGTCGCTGCACCGAGAACATCCAACTAAGGCCTAGCGGTACATTTCCCATGGTCGCTTTGGCTAGTTTCCCAGGATCTGGCAACACTTGGGTGCGTTACCTTATTGAAAGGGCAACAGGTTATTATACAGGGAGCTACTACGACGATGGCGATCTTTATAAGAAAGGTGAGTACACTATTGAGTTCACGAATTGCTCAATAGACATTTACCATGGAGTAATTACTGGAGGAGACACTCCCTAATTTGTATGTGACTTAAAATTACCCATTTTGTCTGTCTATTTGATCGTTATGATGACTTCCTCTTATCTCTGTTCCTATTGATAACCCTTATCTTTTAATAAATGGTAAAGTAAAGTATCATGGTGATTATGACAAATGTCGTTTGAATCATTTTAAACTTATTCATTGCATCTCTACATGCACACTGAATTAACGCCCTGCGGGCAACCCTGAAAATCCGAAATACCCCGGATCGACTCGGACTGAAATCGGATTGGATTAAAAATCTTTCAAATTTTACGGAACGGGGCATATCCATGTATGATATATCACCTATATTTATGCCCTCGCTTTGTAAAACGAATCTGTTGCAGTTAAAGTACATGCCCTATTAACTGTTGACGTGGTATTTTGTTTAAAATATATATTTCGTCATTTCAGGTTTCCGAGGTGAACGTGAGCCGTGGACAAAAGGAACTACAGTTGTGGTTAAAACGCATAGATTTGACGAGGAACATGTCAAAGCATTTGATAGCGCTATTATAATTGTTCGAGATCCATACAAAGCAATAATATCTGAACATAACAGAAAATTCGGTGGTCACACGGGCTATGCCCCGGAAGCACAATACAAGAAAGGCACTGGTAAGAACACAATCGTATAGGAATGTAATTTTTTGGTAATAAATTACTTCATGATATCTTCTCGTTAACGATACGGTTCAACACTTTATCTAAAAAATATTGACTGATGTGGAAACCCAACATTTAAAGAAAAAGAATTAAACATGGATGTAAATCTGTTCCATCAAGTAACACTCAGCCCTAACCGATACCAACCCAATTCTTACCCTAAGCTGTTAGCTACGATAACCCTGATCTGAAATCTAATCCTACAAGACAATCTAACTACATGAAAATAAGGCGCACCCTCCGTAGAGGGCGCCCAAAAAACTATTTTGGCCATTTTGCACTATAAGAACTGTGTACCTATCAATATAACTTATTATTGGAGTTTTGGGGTCATTATCCTGTTTGTATAATTCTAAATCATAGTGAGTTGTATTTATAACGTATATTTTCATATAGAATTGCAGATATATGTTCATATTTACATTTTTTCCGGATTTTCTTTTCCCCCAGAATGGATCGACTTTGTTACTGGCAAATCTCGCACATGGGCAAACACGGCTATCAACTTTCTACAGTACAGCAAAAAAGTACTGGTCATATATTACGAAGACTTACAAACAGATTTATATGATAATCTAGTGAAAATCCTAGATTTTGTAGGTCTACCCGTAGACGAAGACAGATTATTGTGTGTTGTTGGAAATCCGCTTGGTAAATTCAAGAGACCGACAGATAAACGGAAGCAATTGACTTTCGATCCATATACTGAAGAAATGAAAGAATTTATCACTTTATATGTCAAAGGCGTCTCAATGGCTCTGAAATTGAAAAATCAAAGACATTTACCAGCTCAATATGATCCGAAAATGGAGCTTTGACGAGGAACGGGCACGTCATCGGTGGTCACTAGATGAATACCTGTATATAGATATCTGTATGACACATTCCGCCTTGAAGTATTTTTACAATTTTATACCTTGATAGATGCTGACCATTTTGTGATGTGCTTGTAGCAGTGGGTGTACGACGCGATTCAATGGGATATTCCATTTATTATACACACTACCCCTGCCACAGGGGGAGTATGAATTTCAAAGGAAAGAAACTCTTTAGCAGCTCCATTTGAAACCCACCCTCCCTCAGTGGAAGATTGAGGTTGACTCTTTCTCATAGGGTGTATGGAATTCAAATGGAGCTGCCTAATGTGTTCATTCCATGATCCATTTGAAATTTATACTCCCTCTGTGGAAGATATTTCCAAAATTTAAATGGAATAACCCACTGATCGTCTGCAGAGTGTGATTTTTTTCCTTCATAATGATAATTCAACAAGTTCCAAGTGATGTTTGTTGTGTAAATGCTGTGATGTTTTTATAAAATGAAATCAGAATTATCAATTTGGAATATGTCAATATTTTGGAGTAGAACATATCATGTAATTAAACATCGATGTGTGTAAAAAATATGTCAATTATTCATATTCAATCTACATTGCCCTATATGATGTCGCCAAACGTATTCATCATATATTCCAGTAGCTCGGTTTTTCTCATTATTTTGCTAATGCTATTTTGATGGGATATAAGCCACGCAACATCAGACTTTGCAAATTCATTTATCGATGTTAAACTACTGCGGCTTAGACAAGTGATGGCCCGTAACCCTTTATTCATTGTATCTGTCTTCATCGGAGCAGCAGGCAATTGATGCAGAATATTATGTGCTACAAAATCCCTTCCTCGTATAGAGCACCTTTTTGGAGTTCGCTTCGTCGATTCGTTTTCAGAAACGATGATTGCAACATTACGGATAATGGGGCCAATTTCAACTACCACAAAAAGACGGAAAAAAGAATCATTGTTGGACAATTTTGCAAAGGTGACGAGTACACAGTGCACATACACGTGTGATACGGTAACAATTTGGTTTATCCAAATGGTTACTGCGACCATTGGCACAATTAAACACAATACACTCTTTTGTGATGTATACAATCACGTCTATAACTGTATATTCACCATGACAAACAAATTCGTATCTACACACACAAACAAACAAATAATGTGCAATCAATATTTACAAAATCAGGTATATTATCCAAATGCTGTGATTTCGAACATATGACATGAATTACTTATTTGTTTTACAAGAATTATCCGTACCATTTATTAAAAGCGTAATTTATATTCCAATGGCTAGCGAAAAACCGGCTTATATCCATACCGTTTTTATTGCTTTTATTTTTTTAAATATTCAGCTGCTTATAGCATGTATAGCTTTATTTTTTTCCAATGATTTGGCTTGTACTACTTAACAACACACGAAGTAAGCGCCCACCTCATTGGTTACTAATAAATCACACGTTTATAGATAGTGAACCACTTGCAAAATTGCTTACTTGAAATGGGATGCTGTATCCCATGGGTCAGAACAAGCAGCAAATTATATACCAGTATATTGGCGTGACATACTACATATACTGGGTGGTGTGCTTTCTTTGTTTATTTTAGCATCGAACATAGTATTCACCTGTTCATCGTTTCTGCACACACTCGACCAACTCAACTCAGTGACTGTCTGCGCATCGTTGATGACGTTGCGTCGAGTTCGTTTCAAAGAAAAATGGTGAATTGCAGTGCAAAGACCAACATTATTACATTTGGTCTGGGCTTATCGTTGTGACAAAATTTATTTTGAATTCAATTTGCCAGTCAATACAAGGTTTCGTTTATTGCGTTGCAACTGCTTGTTGGTAACATTTTGCCTCGCCCCTCCCAAACATATCATACATTGCTGGAACATATTGAAAACTAGATGTACTTAAATGTCCGCTGAATGTGGACCCATGGTAAAGAAAAAATAACCAAAATAAGGTAGTAGAACTTGCAACTAATACCAAGTGATATTGTCAATCATTCCACGTAGAAACTGGGTCTTCCCAAATCTAGAAACTGGGCGTAGAGATCCGGGAAGATTCTATTGCATGATTCTAAATAGGTGATCGAAGAGTTTTAATCAAGTTAGTTTTAAATACCCATGCACAATTGCGCTCAGTATGTTGTTATAGCATATTCAACCCATCGTGGAATGTTTTTTCCAACAAATCCAGGCTGCCGGTGAATCATCTGTACCTAGGCTTTAGCGTGATATGCATGATCGCCCGGTAGCTTGAATTTGTTTGAAAAAAAGTTACACGATGGGTTGAATCTGCTGTAATTACAGCCAAAACCATGCCAAAAGTTTCAATTTTCGAACTCGCAATCATCAGAGCATAAAACGTTGCACAATTCAGCATCGCAGTATTGTAATACTTGTTATCAATTTTTGTTCGCATATTGTGTGAATATTGTCTCTATACAGATCCTGTTTTCTGAAAATATTGTAATTAAGATATTGAAATATAAATTGTATTCATGTTTATAAAACAACTTATTTGAAATGATATTGAATAGAGAAGAATATGTACTGTATAATTTGGAACCAAAGATACCTATTGTATAATTTTGATTTTGTCTTTACATTTGGGTTTCTTGTAATTATTCCTTATCACTAACTGCCTTTGAGAATCTACAATGTATTATTGAAATTTGTTGATGTTATTGTTGATGTTGATGATGATGGTGTTGGTGATGATGATGATGATGATGATGATGATGATGGTGTTGATTGTGGTGATGTTGAAAATCATGATGATGATGTTAATTAGTGCAATCATTTACATTATGTGCAATTTGTTTTAATTTTTCAGATGTGACAATTACATTAATCTGTAATGGGTATCAATCAATCATATAATGTAACTTGAATATTCAGGTTAAAAATATATAGATAATACCATCGTGGATTCAATTGGGTTATGCTTAAATGGCGTAAGTGCTAGGCTATTACTAGAGAGCTTTGCGATTCAAAATCCCGCCACATGAGAGTGATTTTGAATAGATGCGTGGGCGTTTGATACGTACGTTTGGAAATAGCAAGATTCTTATTATGGGAAATAGTAAGATTCTTATTATTTCCTTACTATCGTCTTACATTCAGATCTCATCTCATAAGATCTCATCGTCAATATGCACCCTTCATTGTCAATAAACCAATTCTCAATATGTATTCATCGTATGTAGCGGCACCTTTATTAGGTCATTATTAAACTTGCTTTTAAAGGGGAAATCCCTTATTCGTCCCTATGGCGAACCCATGATGGTATTTGCAGGTTTATGTGGATGTAAGTACAACTTATGTGTACCCGGTGGTTAATTTTGCAATAAAAATCATTGGCCTAGATAGTTTTGGAAATAAGCCACCTTATTTATACAGTTTGTCTGCAGTTTTTGGTGGCACATCGGTCAAAGTAATTGGGAACACCTGGGCTAGGCTTTCAAATTCTCCGTGATTAGCGGTGAGTCTTAAAGACTTCAGGCACACATTGAGGATGCCATAAGCAAATGTTATCATCGGATAACCATAAGTTGTATTTTTCATCGTTTTTAACTGTGTTATAAATAATTCGTTGCATATTGGCTTATTTTTCTGACTACTTTTCTCTATACCATTGTATTTTTTTTTCCATTCTTTCTGTTTCTTTCGTTTTCTTAATTTCTTTTGTCTTTTTGCTGCCTAGCCCTTTTTCTGATCTTTCCCCTGTTTTATTTCTCTCTCTATTATACTTTACACTCACCCCTCTCTCCCACCCTCTCTCTTTCTCCTTTCTATCTCTCGTTCCTTCATACTTTGTTTTCCCTCGTATTTTCATATGATATTAACGTTCCTCTAATATCTTTCTTATTTGCTTAATTTATTGATTTTGATAGTATGATTTTAACTAATTGCAAATTTAACTATAGATTCTAAAAAAAAACACATCTAAATCTATTGGGTTATTTAAAGCTTATTAGATATTAAATTTAGGAACATAAGGATATAACACAAGTAGATAGATTTAAGATGATGCAGAACGGTCGCCCTACATTTATACTTGTTTTATGCAACACTGCATCATTAAGTCCGCATATGGGTTAATACAATAATGTCGTGTATCAAGTAGCTTGTTTTCAAGTTTACCAAATTGAAAACTGTTTGTTTTTTCAACACAACATGTCCAGTTTAAGTTGTGAATGGTATCGTTTTAGTTCATTGGATCTTTAATTTTCCCCGCTTCTGACAAGTGTTTTTCGAAACACTTTAAACGGATCAAATATCATTATGAGTTTGGTAGAATGCCGAATATCGACTCGTCCCTTTGTTAAGTAAATTTTATTCATGAATTCTCTTGTAATAGCTAATAGGGAATCAGGCGCCGTGGTTATGCACCGTTAAGTAACACTGTAACACTAAATCATCGTCCAAGAGGAAGCCCCACCAGAGCAGTTCTTCTGGGATGAATCAAACATGCCTGGTTATAAAATTAATCAGTGACAAAATTATCTCTGAATTTGACAGTACATTATTAGTACCTGTCAAATTCAGAGATAACCTTGTCGCTGATTAATTTGATAACCAGGCAGGTTTGGTTCACCCCAGAAGAACTGCTCTGGCTGGGCTTCCTCTTTAAATAATTGATATGTTGCCCTCTGGATTGCTACCAGTGATCCCCTTTTCGCTAATTCAAGATAATCCATGCAGTATTAGAATTTATTAAAATACCGTCATATAACGATATGTACGGTGACGTTGATAGGTCCATCAGATTTTGTTAACTTAACAGGAATCTGCTTTCGCCCCGCCGTATCATTGTGAACAACACAATCTTAAACACTTGAGAATGTTCTTGCAATCTTATTGGTTCTTACCCGTGTGATATGACACGATATATACGCGCTATTTGGACCAATCGGGAGGTGCATAGCAACAACTGGACAGATCGATTCCAAGCCCTAGGTAATTCCTTGTAAAATGTCGGATTTAATTTGATTAAAATTTGGTATACTTATGATTAATATATTTTGAATTGAAGTGTTTAAGAACGAGAATAAAGGTATTATTTTAGCCGCTGTCGTGCATCTATCGTCTCATATAACACGCAACATCATTATGTTTGGCGTAATTATGTCACCCGTGTTATATGAGACGATAGATGCACGACAGCGGCTAAAAACAATACCTTTATTCTCTAAGTACACAAGAAGTTTTTGTTTTGACATGTCCATGGTTTTTTGAAGAAAATAAAACCGAGACACTTTGTTGAATAACGGGTTGGACCTGTTCCTATTATCTTCTGCATGTTCTGTCATACCTGGTACATTTTCACACTACGGTAAATTAAAATATTATTACTTTCATGAATTGGGTTTAACAGAAAATACCGGTATAGTTTATCATGATCAGTACTATATAATATTAGAGCCGTGAGAATAAAATCTTGAATTTACTCATCATTATTTGTCATTTGTCTTGATTGCGTTCATGTACACCACGTACATGTGGTGTTCATTAATCAGTGTTAATTAGTTATTTCCGACCTTCTTCTGAATCTGCTAACCCGCAAGACCGGACCAAAAAGCAAAGAGCAAGGGGCTTAATGTCCTTTGACTTAAGGAGGCACACAGGATCACTAATTATCCATTATTATTCACCTCATAACTCGAAAACTATTAATGTAAAGTATATAAAAGTATACATTTTTTGAAAGGAAATGAGCTCATAAATTCATTTAAAATGTCAGTTTTGGGTCAAAAAAGTACAATTTTGAGAAAATCCAAAAAACGGCTTTTTGACCAAAAATTTTTGGTCCGCCATAAAAAATTATTTGAAAATCAAAAACTGTAAAACATGAATTTTATTAATTTAGACAAATAAATCTAGAAAGTGTTTTTTATTTTTTCGAAATTTTGCTTAGTTTTTTTAAAATATAGGCAAAAAATCAGTAAAAACGTGTGACCCGTGTTCAAATTTTTGAATCATGGGTGATAAAAAAGTTCTAGGCCCTAATTTAAAAAATGAAAAAACACTATCTAGATTTTTGCCATATCTAGACGTTTGACTTAAAAACTTACCTCAGTGATGCTTCATTTAGACGCTATGGCGGACCAAAAATGGTTGAAAGTGGTCAAAAGTGAACTTGCCGAAAATCGCGATTTAGAAAAATACAGCGAATTTTAGGTCCATTTTTGAAGATTATTCCATAAATATATAATCCGGTGACTTGTGACGTTTGGTCAAGTTAGAAAATGAGAAAGGGCGTCCAACTGCAGCAGATTGGCATTTTTTTGGTGATTTAGAAGGTAAAATATACAATATGACAAAATTATCCGTGCACATTCGGCAGATGTTTATCCACATGGAGTAGCCATTTTATTTACTTCAGTCTTGTTTCCATGGTGCAGCAGAGCGTCCGGCAAGGCCGCGGCGTCGCGTCGGCGTTTGAGGAGCGACTGGGCGCGCGGACAGACAGACAGGTTACGCGAATAAGTTGCACAGTGCATGGTCGTGTTGCCGCGAACGAAACCATGATTATTTAAGCACAATTTTGTCCTGTTCCGTATAAAAAAAAAAAGATCATGCTCTGTATTAAAATTTGCGGACATCAGAACATTAAAAGTAGCATAGAATAACTGACAAGCAATTATTTTAGCAGATAATCAGGAAGTTTTATGAAATGAAGAATAAATTGAGACATAATCATGATAATTGCGATTTCTGTTTTGTCCTAATTTTCATAATTTTGCTTTAAAAATGCAATGTTTTTAATTTATCGTTTTTGGTGATTTTCTTTTTTTTTCTTTTTTTTTTGGTGTTGACAAATATTGCATTTTTATGTTCATTGTCCTTTTCTGAACCATAAACATGATGTTGTTACTACTCGTTGCTTTTTCTTGAGAGGCACCACCGCGGCCCGTCCGCGCCAAAGATAGGGGCCTAGGCATTTTAACGCCCGTTGTAGCTAGGCCTATACCTACATCACAGGAATCCCAAGTAAAATTTTAAAAGATTCTGATGTGTCGCATTACTCAATATTCCGTTTTTGTTATTGTAATTGTTTGTTGTTATCATATTTTATTTTTAACTTTTTACGGAATATCAAACACGTACAAAAGCCACAATAAAGTTGTAAAATATTTTGTACCGCATAAAAAGTGAATAAAATACAACAACAAAAATTAAAAAAAGTGTGTCTGTTGTTGTTTGCAATCAAATAAACGTGTAAAAAGTGGGGTAAAAGTTGTAATATGTCTTGAATAAACTTCTTGGAAAACGGAAAAAAAGTAGGCCTATATATATGTTAAACGGGCAAAACACGGAGAGGTCACAAGAAAACTGAAAAACAGGGAAATTGACATAGCCTAACAAAACCGAATTTCAAAAGTAGAAAACGGAACACTTATGGCTTTAAATTAAATTGTGGTTTATGCAGTTGGCCTACCGTATATAGGCATCATGCTATAAAGAGCGTTTTAAAACACTGCATGAAAACCTGTTACCTTTTAAAGTATACAGAAAACATTATAAACGTGAAAGTTGAAAGCCAGACAAACATTGCAAATAAAAAGTCATTCGGCCAAAACATTCGCAAAAAGTGTTGTAAAACCAAAAGCCTTTATCGCAATCATGGCATATGGTAGACCTAATAGGCCTACTATGAAAAAAACACGAATTTGCGTTTTCGATTATATTTCTCGTTTGAAATCAAAACAAAACAAAAACAAACAAAAGATTCACTATTATGTTCATATAAAAAACCCACTTTATACCACTATATCAGCACTTTTTTTGGCGAAATTGATCGAGTAGGCCTACTGATTCTGGGACGGGCACGGTGGTGGTCTGTCGGCCGGCAGTTTCGCAATGCAATGGTGCAAGCTTTACCTACCTTGGAAGAGATCAATACCGTACGATAAACGGTACATGTAGTGATCGCGATTGGCGACTCCAGCGCCTCAATCAGCAATCACCTCGCCCATCCAGTTTACCATGTGTGCGTGTCTTTGCTAGCTGCACGCCGCAGTACGCGTTACGAGAACGCGATCTATTGCGGGAAAACAATGATTTATTTGCTTTTGCATATTGACGAATTTTTAATGAAAAAGGGTCTTTAAAATAGCTTTTCTTATGGTTCAAATTTTAAGATTTCTTTAAAATCTATTAATGACAAGATAAAATACGGTTTGAAGATGACATTAGTGATGAAAACTCAATTTTGGCCATGTAACACTTCAGTGATCCTGTGTGCATCCTTAAACCACAATGACAATTATGAGCAAAGGTAATCTAAAAGAGTGATCATCTGATTGAACACTTGCCAAAAAGATAACATTTCAATCTTTTAAAAGAAGTGGAAGTAGCTTGAACTTCAATTACATGTTGAAGAGTGTTGTTTTAGTGAAGATATTTCATTTTGTATATCATAGAGAGTAAAGTTAACCTAATACGTATACATCCAAACACTATGGACCACTATGGCCTCATCCCAGTGGTGTAGTTCTTAAACAATCATAGTGAAAAATTTGACCTCAAATTGCAGAGTATGAGTTTTTGTACTCAAATTTTCAAAGGTCATTCAATGAATGTACTAATGTATTGGGGTTAAAGAACTCTGGCCTGATAGATGACCATGTTGTGGATCCTAGTGAAAGGTGTGAAATTTCAATCTTTTTTCACACTTTCGGGAGTAGGCCCTCTGATCACTCCAGAAGAATTGATGTTCACTCTTTTTTACGTTTAAAAAGTAAGCAGCTTCTTTTGTTTAACTAAATTTCACGTTAATTACGGGCCAAATTGCAAATGTTCGTATTTGTCCCACTGAGGGCATTTTGGCCAGTTCGGTAGGATGTCAAAACCCATTCCACCCAATAGCACTTTGTCCAATTACTTTACCATTTTATTTGGCATGTTTGGTCTACTGAATGTCCACAACCACTTCGTCCAATGACCATTTAATCCAATTACCATATCGTCCAAATTCCAATTCGTCCAATTTCCACTTTGCCAATTTGGTACAATAGCCATTTCTTTCCATTCCCACCCACTTGGTCCTATTGCAATTTCGTTCAATTGCCACTTATCCCATTTAATTGTTGTATGGGATTCAACGTAACTCAAGTAACCGTTCGTATAGTTACGAATACCCAATACTAGATGTAACATTACAAAGTGTCCCTGTGGTAAATCCTTATTACTTACGAAGGGTACCGTTCGTAAGTTACGAACGATTTCGATACTTATGAACCTTCGTTAAGTTTAGTGAAATGGACCCTTGGTGACATAAGGCCTGAAAATAATTGTGATATTGGAGTTTACTGCTCAAATATAAGATGAGGCCATAGAGAGTGAGAGATTGATACAAATTAATGTTACAAAACTTTTTTTCGTCATATGTATTCATAGCAAAGTCTGTAGGTACCTACATGTATATCGAAGAAGAATCGTTCCATTACGACTAGCGAAGGCATCATTGGCCCGAAAATACTCCCCCCCCCCCCATTCAAAAGGACTATGTTAATTGCTCTTCCTTGACAAATAAGTCTTCTGTATTGATCTTTTAGACCGTATTTCCCCATCCTTGAATCCCTAAATAAAATGTTCCATGTAAATGGTAATGGTTAATGGTAATCTTTAAAACCAAAATAAAGTGTCAATTATACCGGTAGATTGGCAGGCGTTTTCCTGCATTCTGAGAATTACGTTTTAAAAATGTAAGTTTCTCTATTAAAGTGTTTTGAATAAAGAATGTCAATGAGAGTCCTTAACCGACGGGAACAGCAATGCTCTATCACAAAGTGTGTCAGTGTATAATTTGTTTATTCTTTGATTCCCAACACGCGTGGTTTTCTTAATATATCATTGTATTTTGTCCTCGTCACCTTTATTCCTTTTTTTAAATCGATTCATAATGTATATGTTATTAACAAAAAACAACCGGTAGTTACAAAACGTTGGAAGAAACTGCGTCTCTTGATATTATGCCCCTAAAGGGAATAACAGCAGAATAAAATGCAAGCATTGTCTGGAGAGTTCAGCTCGACAGTAAATACCGCAAATATTGCATGTTTGGCGGATGAAGAAAGCGCACTTAGAGTGATAGCATACTGAGTTCGTCTTCTCCCATGTCTGATAACAAAGTTCGATTTGTAACGTGTTGTATTACCATATCGTGATTTTTTTAGCATCCGATAGATCAATGAGGATTTACAACTCGACTCGACCGAGTAAGATTGCAAGAAGAAATCTATAATAGTATTGCCGTGTTATCAGTATGCTTCGACTATATTTATAAAACCGTATTTATAAATACGCACGTGACCACCTCTGCGCTGCCATAGTAGCTTGTAGACAGTAAGTTTCGAAGTAACCTTCTACATAGCGGGTGGTCTTCCTGTGCATTTGAATGCAAAGGCAGTAACCAACACGAGATCAATGTGCAGCAAGCAAAATTGTATATTTTGTTCAACTTTGTGATTATATTGTAAACGTTTCCGTCGATAAATATTTTTTCGTCGGCAAATACCTTTTTTTTTTATAACATAATTACAAATTCGGAATCCCCCTATGTTTAATAATTTTGCTATTCAACTAATACTTAAATCCGATTATATTTATCTGGAGAGTTTCTATCTTTTTCAATGGCATGAGGATTTGGTCACGCTTGCTAGTCTTGGTATGTCGTGCCCATGGATCAGGAGCGTATTTATAAATATGCATTTATAAAATAGTCGAAGGTAGCTGATTAACACCACCGGTACCGTACTAGCCAACGATTGTGTTTAAATTAACAATGGAATTTCAGCCACGATAAAAAAAAAACATACATGTTTCTGCTAATTTGGTCTTTATAATAGTTACAGGATAATAGATACAGGCAATATGGCTCAAATAATTAAGTTGTTTTTTACGTCTCGGTGCTCAGTAAGTGATATATAAACCCGTCGACTGATATTTAGCTCACAGACGGATGGCGACAGTTCCATTTGGGCGCTTAAACATACAGCACTTAAGAAAACGTATAAAAATCCGTGGGCAACTTGTACGATTTATATTCGATTACAATTTGCATGAATCTATAAAGTGGAAAGACTAGCACGTTACATCTGACCTGGACGGTGTTCCGTGTTCTTGACATTATCACTAAAATACGTGGGACTGCCATGGCATGGCATAGCAATCAATGGGGTTATATCTTGACGGCACTTTTGGATAGTCCAGTTTTATTTAGAGTGGATTTCGGAAAGCGTTTCTTAATATAATTCGTTGAAAAGTTAGGAGCACTCTGTCATGGATTTTAGACGTGTGATCTCGTATTAATTCGTATTGATGCTTGTGTGATTAATTTTGTAGTCTCTCCCCCTCCCCATATCAATTTGTAAGCGCTCTTTAACACAATCATAGTTCATTGAATTTACAACCGCATGACAAAACAGCCGAAATAGTAACTTTTTGCACAAGATTTGTAATTTAAAGAGAATTGGCCATTGCTCATTAAAATGAGGCTAGTATATGGGCAATATAAGTGTGCTCTTTCATTTAATAACATAAAATTTGAAAAATATTGTAAGTATCACTTTAGTTTTTGACTTTTAAAACCTACATTTTGGTTAAAATTGTGCGTAAATATGTTGATTTCAACAGATTTACCACATATTCGCCCTTTGAACATTGAATTGCTTTATCTGTTGACCTAATGAAAAAAAAAGTTTTTTGCGGGACGAGTTAGCTTTCGTTCGATAAAAAAAATTCTAATTGGATGAAGGGAACACTTGAGGGTTTGACAAAAACCAATCACATATGCCTATTTTTCCAAGCTCACACAGCTCTTATGATGCTATGCCCTCAACCGTACAAGGTACTCAGGTGTATCGAGGTGGGAACTGTGCATTGATGCGTTTACAGATTCGTTTTTGTATCCTAACCTTTCCATATGCCCCCACCAAGAATTGCCAAAGGGTGACTGCTGAAGGGGTGTGTGTGTGTGTGCGCGCCCCTACTTTGCCAATGTAATATATCGATATAAACGAGTATGGGTGTCTAAAGATCTCAAGTAGAGTCACATTTCACGGATCAAAGGTCAAATGGGGTCAAATAAGATTATATTAGGATTAAAATGCTATAAACCTTGTCAACGCGATATCTCAAGATCTAGCCTAAGTGAGTATAAGTGTCCATCTCATACTCATAAATAAATAAATAAATAAATAAATAAATAAATAAATAAATAAATAAATAAATAAATAAATAAATAAATAAATAAATAAATAAATAAATAAATAAATAAATAAATAAATAAATCTTTGCAGCAACCGCCTTGTCAGAAACACTTTGTCATCCTTGTCGCAATAAAGTAACAAAGACGGCTACCCTGTTCACTTGACTTATTTTTCCGACCTATACCGAACCATTTAAACCCTCAATCTATTTCACTAGATTTACCTAGAACTTGCTTAGAACAAGATTTTTGCATTCAAGCTCCTGAAAGTAACATAACAAATAGTATCTGCGTAAAATTTGTGAAAAAAAACCCGAATGTTAGCGAGACGTTTCTCACAGTAGTCAATCAATACTTTGCCATTGTAGGGCAATATCTTTTCCTACAAGTGATCTTATAGACGAATCCAACGAGCCAAGTCATGGTCAGGATTTGGTCGGCCATATTTGGTTCCCCGCATGCACCAAACAGGTGTTGTGAGTGCCCAATTGGGTGGATTAAACCCGCTTAAAATTCGATGTTAGATTCTTTTGTGTTGTAAGCTGTCATCATTCTTTTGTCTACGTGTAACACGGGTGATAGAATGCAGTTTAAAATACCCTTCAAGGCCGCATCATTTCACAATTTAGGTGAGATAGCTGGGTCCCCGTCGCGGCTATGGCTGCCATTGGGGTGTAGGAATGCGTGAAATTGGATTCGTCTATAAGCATCTCTAATAGTTTTCATAAGATCTGCACACTGGACAAAAGGTAAGTGCCTCGTACGATGGTCCCAAATATGCAAATGAAGTTAGGATGAGGGTTAGGGTAGCCATTTGTTTATTCTGACTATAATTGTGAAATGGGGGATAATAAATTGTGGATTTGCATATAGACAATTTGTTTTGGCTCATAGCGATTCCAACAATTTCTAGATGGATATTCTATTCAAATAGATCCGCAATCAAAGAAATTAATGTTGGCACACTCTGGCATAATAACTGTACATCGCTTCCCCTCTCCCCCAATTCAATGTTGATAAAAGCAATGTTGACATTGGGCTCTCAATCCCCCCCCCCCCCCCAACATTGGTTGAGGGGGAATGGGGGAGGGAACGGGAAAGGTTTGTACTTCTCATCAAACATAGTTATACTACTTTCACTGAACTCTCAGAGCAGCAATGAAGAGTTCCAACATATCGCCAACTATTTATTTCTTTGATTGCGGATTCTGTTGCATCACCTTGGCAACCACGTCTTATTTCTTTCACTGGAGCAACGCAAATATCTCAGGAAATGTAATAAAGTTTTCCAAGGACTTAAAGAAAACGATATTTGCATGATATTGATTACAATATAGTTGAATGGATACAAGAAGGGAAATCAAAGCCACGGAATTGAACATTACCTTGAGGTATATGTAAGATGTGTATAATGTCTTTAAAAAGCAGTGTGAAATTGGAATCTGACATATTCAAGTGCTTGCTACTGTTGTTTACGCTATGTACTGAGGCCATTAACTCTTGCTATTGACTATAATTTGTTGCTTGTGTTTCACGGAATTCAGGGAAATGCTCGTTTCCTTCCCCTAAAGATATACATTGGACAAACAAAAGAATTTCTGTACAATTTGTGAAGACAAACAAATCTTAGTGACAGGATTTAACTGTTAGGCTTCAACCCGACGGTATTTTGTATCTTTAAATAGGCGCACAATTCCGCAGAATTCAATTATGTTTTTTTCTATTTCATCCTTTCGTTTTGTCGACACTACTGTCATGACTGCGATCGAAGTAGGTTGTGGATCACGCATATTTTAGACCTGCGAGTCAGTACATGCCTGGTGAAATTGTTCTTTACATAAAAACAATTTGCCTCTTAATACATGTACCAATGATCTGATTCTGAATATGCCCATCTCAATTTGATATTTAACCTCAATAGTACTACGTAAGTTATTATCATAAAACAAAAGAGAAGACACTCGTGGCATTATAGAGCACATTAAAAGTGTTGTTTATTAAACCCGTTTTAACCTGTTCCATGTGGATAAGAAAGGAAGCTCCAAACACAATGAACAGAGAGGAGGGAGCCCATTTTCTCAGTCACGTATCCACTTCTGGGCGCTAGTGCGCCCTCTGTTGGTGACCAATCAACCAGAAGGAAGGATCAAGTACCATCACTCCGATGATGGCCTTCGACCAAGATGGCCGAAACTGCCAGGTCAGTAATATATTTTTGGTGTTGGAATTTAAGAAGAACATTCTGTTAACTGTTCCACACCGTGCACTTATGTAACATACAAGCAAACGACGAAATACCTTTTAAATATGCAATACCAGCATGGCAATAAGGCTAAAATGGTGCATTAAATGAGTACAAACTGCCCTTTATTTGGCACAATGGTTTTTTGATGCGGCTCTTGTAATACAAGTATAATTCTCGATGAGGATAAGTGCGGTGTTTTTCGAATGAAGCTATAAAATGTCATTATTGTCCTGGTGCATATTAGAAGGAACAACAAGAGGCAACAAACCTATTTTGGAAGAATGTGACGGTCGTTAACTGCAGCGATTATCACCTTCTCTTCACAAAACAAATCCAGACCAAAATTCAAGTTTGTATTGACGTAATTGTGGCAACGTTGTACCAATTTACTGTGGGCACTAGCTCTGCACCCTCTCTGAGCTGGCAGACAAATCTTTCATTCCAACGGATCTCTTCAATATGACAAAGTGGTCCAGTGTTTAGGGTTCTCGCCTTTGGAATTGGGCGGCAGATTAAATTGGATTTCCGATGAATGAACCAAGACTGTGCCTCGTCCTTTGGAGATGCGTTTAGCTTTCGATCCCCGTATGCTATATGTAGCTCGAATTCAATTTCGAAAATAGAAGAATGTGAAGGGAATAGAAATGGAAGGGCGGGTTAGTGTAGTGGTCGTCTCACTCGCTTCTCACCACTGTGGCCGGGGTTCAATTCCCCGCGGTGCCACATGTGAGTTTGGTCTGCATCTCCCTTTTTTTGTTACGGTGACCGATTTGTTTTGGGTTTTTTTGGGTGGGTCTCCAGAACTGAGCATCTTTGCTCAAATTTGACTTTTATATACTTTAGATCAACAATTTAGAAGATGTGAGGTCCAAAAGTGTTCATAATTCCAGGGTTAAGACCACCCTTAAATGAATTTTCTCAAATCAGATTTATCTTTCAATTACACTGTGTATTTAAAGATAATAATCCTTGTGGAGATGAGTCAAAACTATTTTGCGGGCAAAGTCAGGGAAAAACAAATATACGTTATAGCTAAGGGCTATATGAACAATTACAGCGGAGATTTTAAATTAGGTAGTCGTTTATATTTGGAGCTTCGAGTGTTGGAAGTGTTTGGTAACTCCCATTCCCGGTTTATTTTTATGTTGATTTCACGATATTAAGTAGATGAATTTACAATGTGTAATTGTCGATATTATATTATTATTATTCCTTTCCTGCAGTCAGTATTATGGCGCTTTAGATTCGTATAATTATGTTTTTAATTATGATTTTTTTTTTTTTTTAACATCGCGAAGAGCGTCGTGGTATGCTTGCACTTGTATATCCATTTTGCACAACAACTGTAAATGAATATTCAATCGCGTAAGTAAAATATCATTTCTTTTAAGAAATGGTACTTTATATTTAGAAATTGGATATTTATTTCAGTGGTAATAACAGATTTTGACCGAGTTTTGGAAGTGAAAAGAAAACAGACAGAAATTAGCAGCAACCAGGGCAATCATGCAAGCAGACTATAGTCTGTATACCTTCCTCGAGTCAGTAATTTTGATATTGCTTTTTATTGTATCTCTAAATGTAATGCTGAGAAGTATTAAAATTATACATTTTAAGAAAGGAAATGATGCAAGAAATCCAATTAGCATAACATATTCCTACAATTTTTACAAAAATTAACAGTTTTTTAGAAAATTTCACAATTAAAATTCTATTTTGCTGACTCGAGGCAGATATACGGACTATAGCTATAAGTTGAAAACAAAAACGACAATCAGACGTCGCATGCAAAAGCAAAATGCAAGATAGAAAATTCATATTTAACAAAACACACTCTTCCAGTCTCTGAAATTCTCGACATTTCCTCAAATTAAATTTAAATCTGAGACACAACTCCAATCCGATTATTTAAATCAGTATTGAGTGGTCGACGGTTTTTACCAAGCGTGGTCATGCATTCCATGTAATGAATTTCAGAGCCGTGGAATGAATTGATTTTATTCCATCTGCTATATCGTACATTGCCTGTGTTAGGTACTTTCATTTGCGCAATTACACCATGCCATCAAAATCATCAATTTACTTTGATAACATTGATTTTATTTGGTTCCATATAAATCAGAGCATTATGAAAATACAAAATACATAAATATATATTATTACAAGTTTAAAATACATTACATAGGACTCTAGACGAAATAAAAAATAAAAAGATAATTATATAAAGTGAAGATAAAAATACAAGGGGTACTACACCCTGACAAATTTTGTGCCTATTTTTGCATTTTTCTAAAAAAGTATAACACATTGGTGACAAGTTAGATATGTATATTATAGGGGCAAGGACTACAACTACTGTACTGAAAATTCAGCAACTCAAAGCAAGTAGTTATTGATTTATTGATCAAATATTGGTTTTCCCTCATTTTTTACTGTAACTCCGCAGCTGTTGTCTGTGCTGAAATAAAATTTCCAGTGCAGTAGTTGTAGTCCTTGCCCTACATATCTTACTTGTCCCCAATGCACTATAATTTTGGAGAAAACTGCAAAAATAGGCACAACAATTGGGTAGGGGGTGTAGAACCCCCTTAATTGGGACAGAAAAGGCAGAGCATAAACAACAAAAGAAGAAAATAAGCACACAATGGACAACAGACCAAATGAACCATTACTAAGATTACCCATTACTGAGATGTTTCCTAATTGCACCCTTAATATTGAAAAGGGTGAAAAGACTGCCCCAATAATATGGCTAAAAGGTGTAACTACATAGTAGGCCAGCAAGAGACAGAGAGAAGGGGCAAAGGAATATGAAAATAGTGCATATGAATATGATGAAATTAGCACCATTCCAAATTGAAGAATTGGTGAAACAGTCTTAAGATATCGATTGGGGCTAAATTGTAAATATAATTCGATCTTACGTGTATGTGTGTATTTAATCTAAAATGCAATACCATAAAACCTCGTCTACAAGCATATAGTGTGCTTTTGATGAAAGCTAAATTTATACAAGACAGTCGTAAATGTGCCAATACAATAGACTGGTCTTACAATTTGTATATGCTAAAAGTCTGGTTAAGTTTATACGTAAAATCGTATGGAAAGGACAGGAAGACATAGGACGGAGAGAGACAAAGACGGGCAGATAATGTGCAGACATGAGCCTAAATGCAATATTTAAAAAGGCTGGTTAAGTTTGCATGTAGAATCCTATGGAAAACAGAGTGAAAACAGTGAGACATACGACAAATAGACAGACAAACGTACTGACTTAACAATAGACACCCTTCATAAGATATATTTATATATTTGCATATTTATTTTTGGATGTAATCATCCTAAATAATGCGAGCTTATTTCAAAATCCTTTTGAGATCCTACAGTATGTCAATATAAATACACACACTGATGCAAACATGCAGAATGCTTTAATATTTGATTTTAATTTTATACTTCATAAAACAATTATTATACGCACTGGTTGAATTGGAAGGAGCTCTCTCTCTAAATAAATTGATAACGCTTCAACTGATGGTGACATCGTGACCTCGCGATGTTCTTTTGCTTGCAAAGCCTCTGTCACACATAGACGGACTCGGCCAATGTACATCGTTGTATACAAAATATTTTATCTGGTAGCAAAATCACCAATGTGAAGAAGATTTGGGTGGGATTTGGTGTTCGATTTCCGTTCGTTTCTCTATGCGCTGTGGACGGTGATAATCCTGCGGGCGTCTTATGTATGTCCGATAGTTCAACGTCCAGCAAAAGACCGATGAATCCGTCCAGTAGGGACGACAATGCTATTTGAAAAGTGGGGGAGGGGGCAGATAGAACTTCAATGTAAATGACGCAGGAATGTGTCTGGTGGCCCCTCAGGGGTGAGAAACCTTTAAGGAGACACTTGTCTGTGAAAAAATCTGTGACTGCTTGAAAATTCTGTGAAAAATCTGTGTTGGATCACAAATTTTTCACAAAGATATACATTGGACAAACAAAAGAATTTCTGTACAATTTGTGAAGACAAACAAATCTTAGTGACAGGATTTAACTGTTAGGCTTCAACCCGACGGTATTTTGTATCTTTAAATAGGCGCACAATTCCGCAGAATTCAATTATGTTTTTTTCTATTTCATCCTTTCGTTTTGTCGACACTACTGTCATGACTGCGATCGAAGTAGGTTGTGGATCACGCATATTTTAGACCTGCGAGTCAGTACATGCCTGGTGAAATTGTTCTTTACATAAAAACAATTTGCCTCTTAATACATGTACCAATGATCTGATTCTGAATATGCCCATCTCAATTTGATATTTAACCTCAATAGTACTACGTAAGTTATTATCATAAAACAAAAGAGAAGACACTCGTGGCATTATAGAGCACATTAAAAGTGTTGTTTATTAAACCCGTTTTAACCTGTTCCATGTGGATAAGAAAGGAAGCTCCAAACACAATGAACAGAGAGGAGGGAGCCCATTTTCTCAGTCACGTATCCACTTCTGGGCGCTAGTGCGCCCTCTGTTGGTGACCAATCAACCAGAAGGAAGGATCAAGTACCATCACTCCGATGATGGCCTTCGACCAAGATGGCCGAAACTGCCAGGTCAGTAATATATTTTTGGTGTTGGAATTTAAGAAGAACATTCTGTTAACTGTTCCACACCGTGCACTTATGTAACATACAAGCAAACGACGAAATACCTTTTAAATATGCAATACCAGCATGGCAATAAGGCTAAAATGGTGCATTAAATGAGTACAAACTGCCCTTTATTTGGCACAATGGTTTTTTGATGCGGCTCTTGTAATACAAGTATAATTCTCGATGAGGATAAGTGCGGTGTTTTTCGAATGAAGCTATAAAATGTCATTATTGTCCTGGTGCATATTAGAAGGAACAACAAGAGGCAACAAACCTATTTTGGAAGAATGTGACGGTCGTTAACTGCAGCGATTATCACCTTCTCTTCACAAAACAAATCCAGACCAAAATTCAAGTTTGTATTGACGTAATTGTGGCAACGTTGTACCAATTTACTGTGGGCACTAACTCTGCACCCTCTCTGAGCTGGCAGACAAATCTTTCATTCCAACGGATCTCTTCAATATGACAAAGTGGTCCAGTGTTTAGGGTTCTCGCCTTTGGAATTGGGCGGCAGATTAAATTGGATTTCCGATGAATGAACCAAGACTGTGCCTCGTCCTTTGGAGATGCGTTTAGCTTTCGATCCCCGTATGCTATATGTAGCTCGAATTCAATTTCGAAAATAGAAGAATGTGAAGGGAATAGAAATGGAAGGGCGGGTTAGTGTAGTGGTCGTCTCACTCGCTTCTCACCACTGTGGCCGGGGTTCAATTCCCCGCGGTGCCACATGTGAGTTTGGTCTGCATCTCCCTTTTTTTGTTACGGTGACCGATTTGTTTTGGGTTTTTTTGGGTGGGTCTCCAGAACTGAGCATCTTTGCTCAAATTTGACTTTTATATACTTTAGATCAACAATTTAGAAGATGTGAGGTCCAAAAGTGTTCATAATTCCAGGGTTAAGACCACCCTTAAATGAATTTTCTCAAATCAGATTTATCTTTCAATTACACTGTGTATTTAAAGATAATAATCCTTGTGGAGATGAGTCAAAACTATTTTGCGGGCAAAGTCAGGGAAAAACAAATATACGTTATAGCTAAGGGCTATATGAACAATTACAGCGGAGATTTTAAATTAGGTAGTCGTTTATATTTGGAGCTTCGAGTGTTGGAAGTGTTTGGTAACTCCCATTCCCGGTTTATTTTTATGTTGATTTCACGATATTAAGTAGATGAATTTACAATGTGTAATTGTCGATATTATATTATTATTATTCCTTTCCTGCAGTCAGTATTATGGCGCTTTAGATTCGTATAATTATGTTTTTAATTATGATTTTTTTATTTGTTTTAACATCGCGAAGAGCGTCGTGGTATGCTTGCACTTGTATATCCATTTTGCACAACAACTGTAAATGAATATTCAATCGCGTAAGTAAAATATCATTTCTTTTAAGAAATGGTACTTTATATTTAGAAATTGGATATTTATTTCAGTGGTAATAACAGATTTTGACCGAGTTTTGGAAGTGAAAAGAAAACAGACAGAAATTAGCAGCAACCAGGGCAATCATGCAAGCAGACTATAGTCTGTATACCTTCCTCGAGTCAGTAATTTTGATATTGCTTTTTATTGTATCTCTAAATGTAATGCTGAGAAGTACTAAAATTATACATTTTAAGAAAGGAAATGATGCAAGAAATCCAATTAGCATAACATATTCCTACAATTTTTACAAAAATTAACAGTTTTTTAGAAAATTTCACAATTAAAATTCTATTTTGCTGACTCGAGGCAGATATACGGACTATAGCTATAAGTTGAAAACAAAAACGACAATCAGACGTCGCATGCAAAAGCAAAATGCAAGATAGAAAATTCATATTTAACAAAACACACTCTTCCAGTCTCTGAAATTCTCGACATTTCCTCAAATTAAATTTAAATCTGAGACACAACTCCAATCCGATTATTTAAATCAGTATTGAGTGGTCGACGGTTTTACCAAGCGTGGTCATGCATTCCATGTAATGAATTTCAGAGCCGTGGAATGAATTGATTTTATTCCATCTGCTATATCGTACATTGCCTGTGTTAGGTACTTTCATTTGCGCAATTACACCATGCCATCAAAATCATCAATTTACTTTGATAACATTGATTTTATTTGGTTCCATATAAATCAGAGCATTATGAAAATACAAAATACATAAATATATATTATTACAAGTTTAAAATACATTACATAGGACTCTAGACGAAATAAAAAATAAAAAGATAATTATATAAAGTGAAGATAAAAATACAAGGGGGTACTACACCCCTGACAAATTTTGTGCCTATTTTTTGCATTTTTCTAAAAAAGTATAACACATTGGTGACAAGTTAGATATGTATATTATAGGGCAAGGACTACAACTACTGTACTGAAAATTCAGCAACTCAAAGCAAGTAGTTATTGATTTATTGATCAAATATTGGTTTTCCCTCATTTTTACTGTAACTCCGCAGCTGTTGTCTGTGCTGAAATAAAATTTCCAGTGCAGTAGTTGTAGTCCTTGCCCCTACATATCTTACTTGTCCCCAATGCACTATAATTTTGGAGAAAACTGCAAAAATAGGCACAACAATTGGGTAGGGGGTGTAGAACCCCCTTAATTGGGACAGAAAAGGCAGAGCATAAACAACAAAAGAAGAAAATAAGCACACAATGGACAACAGACCAAATGAACCATTACTAAGATTACCCATTACTGAGATGTTTCCTAATTGCACCCTTAATATTGAAAAGGGTGAAAAGACTGCCCCAATAATATGGCTAAAAGGTGTAACTACATAGTAGGCCAGCAAGAGACAGAGAGAAGGGGCAAAGGAATATGAAAATAGTGCATATGAATATGATGAAATTAGCACCATTCCAAATTGAAGAATTGGTGAAACAGTCTTAAGATATCGATTGGGGCTAAATTGTAAATATAATTCGATCTTACGTGTATGTGTGTATTTAATCTAAAATGCAATACCATAAAACCTCGTCTACAAGCATATAGTGTGCTTTTGATGAAAGCTAAATTTATACAAGACAGTCGTAAATGTGCCAATACAATAGACTGGTCTTACAATTTGTATATGCTAAAAGTCTGGTTAAGTTTATACGTAAAATCGTATGGAAAGGACAGGAAGACATAGGACGGAGAGAGACAAAGACGGGCAGATAATGTGCAGACATGAGCCTAAATGCAATATTTAAAAAGGCTGGTTAAGTTTGCATGTAGAATCCTATGGAAAACAGAGTGAAAACAGTGAGACATACGACAAATAGACAGACAAACGTACTGACTTAACAATAGACACCCTTCATAAGATATATTTATATATTTGCATATTTATTTTTGGATGTAATCATCCTAAATAATGCGAGCTTATTTCAAAATCCTTTTGAGATCCTACAGTATGTCAATATAAATACACACACTGATGCAAACATGCAGAATGCTTTAATATTTGATTTTAATTTTATACTTCATAAAACAATTATTATACGCACTGGTTGAATTGGAAGGAGCTCTCTCTCTAAATAAATTGATAACGCTTCAACTGATGGTGACATCGTGACCTCGCGATGTTCTTTTGCTTGCAAAGCCTCTGTCACACATAGACGGACTCGGCCAATGTACATCGTTGTATACAAAATATTTTATCTGGTAGCAAAATCACCAATGTGAAGAAGATTTGGGTGGGATTTGGTGTTCGATTTCCGTTCGTTTCTCTATGCGCTGTGGACGGTGATAATCCTGCGGGCGTCTTATGTATGTCCGATAGTTCAACGTCCAGCAAAGACCGATGAATCCGTCCAGTAGGGACGACAATGCTATTTGAAAAGTGGGGAGGGGCAGATAGAACTTCAATGTAAATGACGCAGGAATGTGTCTGGTGCCCCTCAGGGGTGAGAAACCTTTAAGGAGACACTTGTCTGTGAAAAAATCTGTGACTGCTTGAAAATTCTGTGAAAAATCTGTGTTGGATCACAAATTTTTTACGGGATTTTTTCAATCGATCACAGATTTTTGAAGCCCAATTGAAGCCGTTTGGTGGACCATTTTACAATTTTATTTTGAAAAAGCAGAAAATTGGTATAATTAAGACCTAATTGAAGCCACACGTACACAAGTTTTCACTATATTGTAAAAATGATTGTTAAACATAAAGTGTGGGATGTTCCCCCCTGATTAGTTGGAAATGTTTTGCAAAATTAAAGCCCAATTGAAGCCATTTCGTGGACGGTTTTGACACAATTATTGTGTAAAACTTTAGTTTGATATTGTGTTAAAATGAAGGTTTAATTAAAGCCATTCGTGGATCATGTTGCATTATTACTGTAAGCATTGCTTTAAACATAAAGCGTATATAAATGGTGCAAAAACCAGAAGCGAAAACGGTCGCTGAGGGGAGTGTTCCCCCGTCAAAAGTTGAAAATGTTGCAAAACGAAGGCATAATTGAAGCCATTTGGGCTATGGTTTTGGCAATTGTGTAAAATTTTAGTTGGATAATGTGTGAAAATGAAGACCCAGTTAGATTTATTTGGAAAAAATTGGAAAATTGTTCAAAACGAATGTACAATTGAAAATTTTGGTGCATTGCTTTAATACTATTATAAAAAAAAATCAAAGGGCCGAATACAATTTTAAATTTGAAATGTTACACTGGTCCACTGATACTTTAATATAAGACTTCAGACTAGCATGGAAGTCATTAATAGTCATCAGAGTAAAGTGCGTCTTAAATACCGTCTTTGGTGACAAAATATCACGGGCCCTGCGTATCGACGGGCCCGCAGTAATTTTCACAGGCTTTTGGTAAAAAATCCCTTTTACTTACGAAGGGTACCGATCTTAAGTCATTTGAGTGAAATGTCTGTTTCGATTCGTCATAATTTAATTTACGGTTAATTTTAAGACTAACGAAATAATAATTTATAGTAGTGTTGCCACAGCAAATGGTAAATCCTACAGGGATTGAAGTCATGCACTTCTTTCCCTAGGTTTTAGTAGGGTGGCTAGCAAATAGCATATCACATATTTTTTCCTGGTGTATAGTGTGGCAAACAATGATGGTAAATCATACAGGGCTTGCAGTCACTTCTTTCCGTAGTTTTAGAAAGGTGGCTAGCAAATTAAATAGCATATATCAGATAAGTAGCGTGGTTAATATGGCCTTGAATGGCTATATAAATGTAACTGCTTTGCTCTCGGCCTAAACTTTTCGCGAGATATGAACTGACTGAGGAAACTGCTTTAAAAAGGTCACTTCAGTATTGATCATAAAATTCATACTTCAATACTTCATGTTCTTTTGAACATTTCGCTTTAAAGAGACACGCCACGATGTACAACAGTATCTCTTAACGTAACATTTTGATGCAGACTTATAGTTTTAGTTACTGCAGGAAAGGATGTTTATCGTAAGCCAAAAACAATGAACGATTTTTTGTCCCATTTCTCTTTCTCGCTACGACACGAAATTATACAACCCCGGGTATACAACACGACATCTTTGAGAAAATTGCTCGTTAAACATATTTAATATAATCCGTAAATTTCCGTAGAAATTAAAGTTGATGAAATCACTAAATTCTGAACCTTTAATAAAAAGCTCTTGCACATTGTCAGTAACATTTGGTAAATATCCAGTCCAAGTATCTGTACTTCCATAGTTCAAGTAGCTTTACACGTAACCATCAATCAGCGTCCTATTCTCTATTAGATTCCGGGTTATGGCAAGAATGCTCTAATTAAAATCATTCTTGCAATTCCATGTTTGAAGACTTCGTTAGCCTTTACCCCTTTCAAATATTTTACTGTCTATTTTCCGTTTCAATAATGAGTAGTAATACTGTAGTGGACGAAATGGTCAAGTGCCAAAAAACTTGTTCTGAGAAAATTAGGTCTAAAGTTTTGAAATTTATAATTATGTAGATCGCAAATTTTATTATTTTGGACTAAAACTCGCATGAGTAATTTTATACTTAATATTAATCTTCTACAGCTATAAATTAACACCTTTTCATTTATTGATTTTATGTAATCAATAATCGATATCTTGCACTTGAGTCTTTTTTCCACTGCTATCATTGGTCAGATTGAAACAAATGGATTTATCTCAAAAAATTGAATGGCGATATAATTTATATATTATAAACATTTTTGAAAATGCACTTTTCGAGAGGAACAATTATTATTATTTTTGTAAATTGGATGTTGCTAAAAATTTGACCTCATTTGACCTTTGGTTGACCTTGACCGTATATCTCCTTAACTAAATGTTGGAGATATGAAAAACCTATATTTTTGTAATCCTTGCGACCCAACGAGCAATGTGAAAATGTTGACCCTAGTTGAACCCTCACGTGACCCCTATTTCTGTGGGGTCATATCGGCTAAAATTTTGAGAAAAAATATTTCTAAACACCAAAGACTTCAAAACAGCCAATAACTCATTTTCGCCAAAATGGTACTTGCTGCATATTATCCACTGCGTTATGTAATAATTGTTGTTACCTTTTTTCCCGCGATGAATGATAGGAATTATTTTAGATTGTTTTGGTCCATTTCTTTTTTCAGCTTAATCTCACTTTTTAATTTATATCCCTTGGTTTTGACAGATTTACACACTTTTGCGTTTTGCCTATCTTTACATTTTCACACTTTCTCATTGTTTAGGAATAGCCTTATATCTTACGGGTTGATTGAATTATTTGATCATAAATGGATAACTTGTGTGTAGGGGTGTGTTAGCAAGTCCATCATGGCCATCGGTTCATGCGAGGGGGCCAAATCAAAAAAATTTGGTGGGTATTTTCCCCCCGAATTTTGAGGTGGTGGGTCTTTGGGAGCTGACGGCGTACCGGTAAATGGGGGTCTTTGGGAGCTGCGAACCGGGCTGCGAAGAAGTAAAATTGGGACTTTTTGAGCTGTGAACAGTCAAAATCAAAGGTCTTTCTTACAGAAAAACAAAACAAAACAAAAACAAACAGAAATATGAGGAATTAGCAATTTTGGGGTCTTTTAGAGCTGAAATTATCAAAATCAAGGGTGTTTCGGGGCTCTATTTTGGTCAAATATAAGGGGTCTTTCGGAGCTGCGAAATCCAAAAAGGGGGGTATCTCCGGGGGCGCATACTCGTATGGTCCTATGTCTGTTAAGTGAGCCCCCACCCCCACTGAAAGTATAAGGGGCCTAATTCTAGGATTCATATATTCATTTATTAGAGAATGGGTGTAAAGGTATAAAACAAGCAATTACCCCTCAGCTACAGGGTTATTCTAAACTGCCGTCAGCCTGACCTGTATTGAACGCAGAGGTAGACTGAGTTCAATTAGTATATTTCTATTTCTAGACTAATTACATACAGTATGTCTGATTAACTTGAGAACAATCGTAGAGTATTTGAAACTTAATCAGCACTGACAGTATAGCCGTACTATAATTGAATTGCTGCCACTGGAAGACAAATTAAAATCGATCTATTTTAATTCATATAATGAAACAAATAATAAAAGAAATATGTGGCACGTGAATTAAGTGGCTAATTCGTTTGGACATGAGACCTTGTTTGAAACAAACGAAATCGATGCCTGAACTACCAATTGCACGTACTTTGTACGAGTAAGTTGGTTATATGTGACTTATACGCGACATGGCAAGATTATGGTAGACTCTTCCGCTGTTATTTTGTTGAATACACCATTTCTTTTTCAGTTTTAATATTAGGCAATAATAATAGCTATCAAAATTTTTCCGACATTTGAAGTCATTCGGTCATTAATATATTTATTTACTTATTATTTAGCTATACAATTTTGTAAAAATCAAAGGTGTACTTTGTATTTATAAGAACATGTAGGCATATTGATTAGCAGAATACAATAATATTGTTTACCCTTACAAAATAATGCAAACAAAGCTTAAAATAAATAAATAAATAAATAAATAAATAAATAAATAAATAAATAAATAAATAAATAAATAAATAAATAAATAATAATAATAATAATAATAAAATAGCGCCCTAAACGTTTTCATTTGGATTTTAAACATTATTGTTATATTGTTAAAATAATGTTATACATTCTACGTGGACCAAACTTGATCTATTTTGTTCTTTTAAAATATATCGTTGTTTAAAGTAATAAGATCGTGGATATTATCTCTTTTCCCCCACGCCTTACAGGACCACCCCCATACACACACCCACCCCACCCCTGCAGTTGGATATACACATCCCATACACAAATACACGCCCCTGTTACTAGGGGGCGTATGGAGAAAACACGGTTTCCGAATTTGTGTTGATATAGTTTCGAGAAAACCTGCTAAATTTAAGTATTTAGAGCATATTCTACATCTTCGTCGTCGTTACTCCTTTTGTTATCATCCAAGGATAATACCAAGCTGAAATGGGAGTCTCTATACAGGTATGGAGGGCTAGAATTAGAACTTTTATTATGCCACCGAGCGGGAAATTTAACCGTGGCCATGTTGGCATTGTGATATCTAGTCAACGTATATCACTTGCAGTACGGCTGTGTATGGTTGCCCTACTTGTGGTGTGCGGCTCGGTAGAAAGCAACCCAGGCCCAGTGCCGTCTGAGAATACACGACAAAAGACAACAACAGCATCAAAAACTTTATTAGATCATTTTGATAGCATGAGACCAACAGATGCAGAGGGAAATATCCAGAGCACCATATTGAAAGAACTAAGAGATTTTAAGGCAAGCTACGACAAATCTAATAACGAACTGAAACAAACGGTAAATAAATTGGCAGCGGACATGAGTAACTTGAAAAGTCAGGTAGACGATGCTAAAACTGTAGCCGATCATGCGTGCGATGTAAATAAACAGCTTCAGGCCGATTTGGAACAGACAAACGCTAGGATTGAACAACTTGAATCGCAATCTAGAAGGGACAATCTAATTTTTCATGGCATCGAAGGAGATGACAAGGAAACCTGGGATGAAAGCGAAGACAAGGTGAGAAGTTTTCTGAGTGATAAACTTGATATAGATGGCGATGAAGTTGAATTTGAACGAGTACATAGACTGAAATCGCGCGGTGGAAATACAGCTCCAATCATTGCCAAGTTCACGAAATATAAACAAAGAAGTGCAGTTCTCGATGCAGCACAAACGAAGTTGAAGAAAAAGGACAAATATGGGGTCTCACAAGATTTCACAAAGAAGGTTCGCGATACAAGAAAAACCCTGATGCCATTTATGACAGAAGCAAGGAACCAAAACAAACGTGCATATCTCTCCTATGACAAGCTAGTTATCGACAAAGTTAAATACGTGTTCGATGAAGGAACTGAGGACATTGTACCAGCATAGGGATGTGGTCACGGCCATAATAACTCTAATAAAAAGTGCAAAAACATCCTCGGACAAACACTGAAATTTCAGAAATAAATCATAGTGAAGTCATAAAGGCTGATAAAATGAGTTATTATAATGTTGTCATTGATACATATAATGAATATACAAACATGTTAAAGGCTAAAGATGCTGGTGGTGGTGGTAATGTTGTTAAAAATGATGACGTTGATCGCTTAAATGTCAAAAAAGACACTCTTGAACTTGAAAGTTTTAACGATATGATGAGTGAAATCCATATGTCTATGAACCATGATGAAAATGTTAGATCTGTCAAAAATGCAAATACCAAGTATAATAATGATGCAGTGATAAATGGGTGCATTATAGAAAATACCGTTGACAATGGAAGTATGGACATGATTAATGAGCTGGAAATACAAAATATTTCAATAAATAGTCATGGTGATAGTGATAACAATATTTGTGACAAACATGATGAATATCCAAATAAAACCCTGATAGAAATGATGTTGTGCAAAATACTCTGGTAAACATGTCAAATTGTTTGAAAAGTGATAAATATATGTCCATAAAACATTGTGAAAATTATTGTAATGTCATCAAAGATAAAAATGTTGCTATTGTCAAAAATGGTTGTGTTAGTACAAATAGGCCAACTCCTGGTAATGGAAGTATGAATAATTTGGCAAGGGATCATTTTAAGTTGACAACATATGGTGATAATGATGATGAAGCATCTAAGATGAGTAAACATGATAACACTGGTGCATTTGATACTGATTCAGGTAATAATGGTAACAATCATGATAATGGAAATGTAGAAAATGATCAGATAGATGATGGTAAAAATGGAACTGAAAGTAATAATGACAATGTAAATAATGATAACCGTGGTGGTAATCAAACTGAGTATGATATGAAAAAATTTCTCTATTGGAATGTAAATGGTTTATTAACAAAGCTTTGTGATACTCAATTTATTGCTTTCATAACAAAATTTGATTTTATGTGTTTTGTGGAAACTTGGGCAAATTCAGACAACGAACCAAATTTGGATGGTTATAATCATGTTGGTTCTTACAGAAAACGACGTTTTGATATTAGACGTCCGTCTGGAGGCATTTCCTTCTTTTATAAGAATTCCCTAAATGTTTTAGCTACAAAACTAAAAAGTATTTCCGAAAATATTCTCTGGACGGAAATTGATTTCATTTCAAAATGCATTATTGTGGCAACTGTGTATAGATCACCGGAAGACTCCCCCTATTCTATAAATGAAGATGTACTTGACATTCTAGAGACTGAATATGCTCAATATTTATCAGATTACCCAAATGCCATTTTTATTATTGTTGGTGATTTTAATGGAAGAACAGGTATTCTCAATGATTTCATTGACTCGGATGAATGCCCCGAGGGTTGGGACAATGATGTGTATGATGAAGATGTCCCCTCCCAAAAAGATCAAACCAGGACAATTTTGTAAATAGATATGGTCGTGAATTGTTGAATTTTTGCTGTAACACGGGTATAAAAGTTGTAAATGGTAGAATTAATGCTATTCGATCAAGCTTCTATACATTCATAAGCCATCAAGGGAAAAGTGTTGTAGACTATGTGTTATGTAATGTTTCCACCTTTCAAAAGATCTGCAATGTTGATATCCACTCAAGAATTGAATCGGATCACCTCCCAATTACCTTTTCATTCATAGTGGGTAATTCTTCTGTACCGTCTGATATGACGGACCCATGGCAACGGACAGCATGTAGCTCGTTACATAGATATGTGTGGAAACCAAATCTACTCAACTCTTTTGTTAACAGGTGGAAGCATACAAAGGTGAATGAAATGAAACATGCTTTTCAAAGAGCTCTAGACTTGGTACAAATTGACAAAGCATTGTCTGCTTTGACAGATATCTTTGCTTATGTAGGGAAAGCGAGTCAATGCCCTTTTTTGCACAACAATAGTAAAGCACATTGTAAGTCTACGTGGTTTGACGATGAGTGTATCAGGTTTAAAAATAGAGTTCAATACAAACTCAGATTATTCAGATTAAGTCGCTCTGAAGAAGCTTTAACTGATTACAAAAATACGAAGCATGAATATAAAAACTTCATTGAGGAAAAGAAAACAAAATTCAAAAACCAGCAACAAAAAGAAATTTTGGACTGTTTGAAAAATCGCGACAGTAAAGGTTTCTGGTCAAGATTGAAGGAAGTCAAACATCAATTTCAGTGAGATTTCATCAGACAATTGGTTTCAATACTTTGAAAAACTATTTCGAGTTGATATACCAGGTGGGGAGCCCACGTTGCAAAACCAAGTTGAGGGTGAACTAAATCACCATCCAGATTGGACTGCATTTTTTGATGCCGAGATAACACCCGAGGAAATTAAATCGAGTATTGATGCTCTTAAAAATGCCAAGGCTCCCGGTATTGATGGTTTTCCACCCGAATTTTTCAAACACAGTCCAATTAATGAGTTGAGTGATATTTTGGTGAAGTTTTGCAACCTGATCTTGACCACTGGATCATTTCCACTCCAATGGGCATCCAGTCTTATTATTCCTATTTTTAAAAAGGGGAATAAAACTGATCCAGCAAATTACCGTGGTATTTCTTTACTTCCTATAATGAGTAAAGTTTTTTTTAAAGTTTTGCTCGAAAGGTTAAACTTTTGGGCTGAGGCTGAAAATGTTTTCCATCAAGAACAGGCCGGCTTCCGTAAAGGTTTCAGAACCACAGATAATGTTTTTATATTGGATACAGTTATCAATAAATATCTTTCATGGAAGCGTGGAAGGGTCTATATAGGCTTTGTAGATTTTCGTAAAGCTTTTGATTTAATAAATCATGATGCTCTATTATTTAAGCTGAAACGATATGGTATTACTGGTAATGTTCTTAATGTTTTGAGTTCAATGTATATGCAATTAAATGCTTGTGTCAGAACATCTACAAGTATAACAAATGTTTTTTCTTGTAAGGCTGGAGTTCAGCAAGGTTCTTTGCTGTCACCATTTTTATTCAAACTTTTTATAAACGATTTGAGTACACGACTGAACTCTGACGACACTGAAAAAGTGCAGATAAATCAATGTTTTATCAGTCATCTACTATTTGCTGATGACTTAGCTCTTATAAGTGGCACTATCTTTGGTCTACAAAAACAACTTGATGTTCTAGCAGAATATTGTCATGAATGGGGCCTTTCAGTAAATATAGATAAAACTAAAATCATGGTATTTAAACGAGGTGGTGTTCTTAAACGTGCTGAGAAATGGTTTTATAAGGAACAAGAATAGAAGTGGTCAATACCTTCAAGTACCTAGGTAATGTGTTTTCAAGTAATGGGAACTGGCTTAATGCACAGAAATCCACTGCATCGCAAGCTAACAAAGCTTTCTTTGGTCTCATAAAGATTTTGAAAAGCTATAGTCCTCTCCCTGTGGATGTTCTATTCAAGATTTTTGACACAAAAATAAGACCTATACTCCTTTTCGGTAGTGAACTTTGGGGAACATCTGAGTCCCAGATAATTGAAAGAGTACATATTAAGTTTTGTCGTTATGTTCTTGGTGTATCTAAATCATGTAAATCTATCCCACACTGTGCCATTCGTGGTGAACTTGGTAGAAATGCACTGTTGGTAAATTCACTTATTAACTGTATTAAGTATTGGTTTTACATTTTATCACTGGATAATAACAGGTTTTTAAGACAAAGTTATGAGTTTCAATACAAAAAGGCAGAGAATGGTAAAGAATGCTGGGCTATGAAGATCAAAAATATTCTGTACTCTTACGGTTTTGGTGAAATATGGATTGCTCAAGGTGTTGACAATGTAAATTATTTTATTGATGTTTTCAAACAGAGATGTAAAGATATTGATATACAAAATTGGCGAAATGCATTAAGTACATATTCATCACTTACATTTTATACTCAAATCAAAGAAAATCTAGTGGTGGAAGACTATTTATTGTGGCTGGAGAAACCATTTCATAAAATACTTCTGACCAAAGCCAGATTGGGTGTTCTTGAGTTAGAATATGTTCGTGGAATATGGTTTAAGGTTCCTCGAAATTTACGTATTTGTAAAATCTGCCACACTGGTGAAATTGAAGATTTGTATCATTTTGTATTAAAATGTCCTGCTTATGCTAATGAAAGAAATCGCTTATTGCCAGAGTGTATTCCAAATTTCAATTATTTTATTACTCTATTTCAGTCTAGAAATCAACAAACTATAATTTCATTGTCAAAATTTATTTTTAATGCTCATAAAATCAGGCAAACTCTTTTGCCCCCTGGTGATGGGTAAATATATTGTACTGTACTTTATTGTATTGTAAGGCCGAAGGCCTATATATACTGAGAAATAAAATCTCTCCATATGGAGAGAACTGAACTGAACTGAACTGTTACCACATAGACGTCCAAAAACAACAGAAGAAATTACTTGCTTCACGCTGCTTAAAGGTAATGCAGATTGTGGTGAAACTACTTTAATCACAAAATTGACATAATGTCAATAGAGTAGGTAGACCTGCGTACGCAAATAAAACAATCATCATTGCATAATACAGAATATACCCCCCCTCGACACCCCCACCCACCCACACCAATCCACCCATCAAGGACATAAATATCCCAACCTCCCACAAAATAAGTGCGAACGTACACGGTAGACTCACGGTCAGTGGCGTAGTGTCATAGAGACGTGCTCCCCGCCCCCACACAGTGTCATCGCCCCGATATCTTCATGGCAGAAATCGCCATGGTAGGTTAAATCCACCGCCACGCATAGCCATTTTATATCGACCTGTTTAATAGTTTTGTGTCGCATAAGAGCCGAAGGACATCTGACTAAGGCTACTGACAATAGCCCCGATTAGCCTAGACTAACCCGTAGTCCACTTGCCCATTCTGCATATACTCTGGATATTGTATTTAAGCTTAAAACTCTGATTTAATTAATGTGTGCACAATTGATAGATTTTCACATCTGATCTTTTTAATCACCATACACCCTCTGTTTGTTAGTTCCCCAAGTGGACTACTGACATTGGATTGCGGTTTTCATGCTTAACACGGCTGTCTATGAGCTTCTATGGATGAGATTGTCGGAAATCTGGCCTACTAAAATTGGCCATGATGTAATGCATCTTCAAATGGATCTGGCTTGTGATTGGTCGCCCAGATCTCGTTTATGGTTTAAATCCTCCGGGTACCTATCATTACCATTAATAACTACATGGTACACAAGTATGCCGCCATTGTGTTATGCATGAACGCGTCAATAAGTGCATGAGCGCGTATTGTATTTGCTTGCGGTTAAATTTGATTGATAAACAAGTATAATTGACAGTGTGAGTGTTAGGGACTTTGCCCGCTCAAAATCCCGTTTAAAATTCAAAGTCCATAGTCTATTTTTAACCTGGAATTTCGCGATTAATAAACTGGCAGATTTTAAAATCAGAATTGTTCAGTGAAGTGCCAATACAATTATGACATTATGATATGTTGCATTCAATAATATAAGCCTACGTACACTTTACTTTTACTGTGACTAATATAATTATATAAACTTTTTCATAATAATTTTATACTAGTATAAAGTATAGTATATTTTGATGTAATAAATATCAGTATAATTTCGAGTTCAACTGAATGCTTTCATCATGATTAACATTAATAACATGCTTTTATTTGTCAAAAATAGACTATGGCATAGTCTACGATTAGCCCGGTTACTGTCCTCGATGTGTGTTAGTCAAGCATGGTACACCATAGGTCATATGGTTTTAGACTACCTTCACCATTGGCCTATACACTGCGCTATATAATTCGGCACATATAAATCAAAATTATTGTCAGTTTTTGACTCAAGACGCAAGCTAGTATCTCAAAGCGCAAGCCAGCGACTATCATATCTGTTAAAAATATATATTCAAGTGCAAGGAACCACATCTGGTTTCTTTATACGAAATCATTTACGGGAGATATTCATCATTTTCAAACCCGGTATCCAAAGATATATCGTCTGAATATCAATCGTGCATAGCACATCCACGTGTATCGATCCCGTGTATTCATTTCAGTGTCTCTTGCTGTATAGTGTAATTATTAACCGGGCGATGTCGGTGTGGCCCATCGATTGCAAAATTTAGAAAGTCCAATAGGAAAATTGCCCCAAAAAGGCTTGTGCCCCTCCCCCAATCAGACCCGGTGCGCCCCCCCCCCCAATCATGGTCGGTGCACCCTCCCAATCTGATGACTCACGCTTCGCTACTGGTCACGGTCGAAATCGCTTGATACTTAAGGTTAAGCATGTTATGGTTCTTATAAATGATACGCATAATGGACATGGACATGTAAATTTGAAAACATACAATAGAGGTTATCCACTTCACTCATGTGTGACTTCTAACAAAAGGCGCTGGTTCCCGTAGTATTCCTCAATGCACGACCTCGGAGTTACCTGCATGACTTTGGCGGGTTATTTTGAAACAGTCATGGTTGCACATGCAGGTACTTCTTTTGAAAGTCCTAAACAAGGTATAACAGTCGCTGATAGGATATGCAACAAAAAGGGTTTTTTTTTTTCCTTAAATTCATAAGATAAGCACAAGATAGTAGGAAAAATATTCCCATGCTGGCTTCAGATGCTTTTTTTTATTGCGAATACCAAGAAAGATAACCGATAAAACACAAAACGCTAAGTACAGGTAATTGAACAACATAAAATCCTATTAGTGCGTTCATCATTAATGGAATAAGTTTTAAATAACCTTTCCGAGCAAATGCTCAAATGGCAGATAGGTCACATTCTCAAATAGACTTTTTCCTCTATACCCAATCTCAAAGTGCCTATAGAAAACTACCTTTTGAATTTAACCGTTTTGGTTAACAATGCGTTACCACACAAGAAAAGATTCCACCAAGTTTAATTTTAACAAACCGCGTCTATATTTCCTGAGCAACAGGATTCTACCCAAGATTGTTTCCTCCCGCGCATCTATATATATTGTTGTTATTATGGTCTGTTCACTCGTGTCTGACACGGTAATATAAGTCGCAATTTGTCGAGTCAAATCCCTTGCTGATCATGTAAGAGTCCTAGTATTGAAGATGATGGCTTTGAGATTGTAATCTATATGTAAAATCTAGCAATTCGACCGTAGCTAAATACATGATAAGGTTATAGATTGAATAGTAATACCATCAGGACTGTCTTTTTATTCTTAAGTTATAGCCCTGGTGAATTTGCAATTGTTACGCGACGCTGCTATTGAGGTTAAAGTCATTTATGTGTTCCGATCAAGCAAAATCAGTCGGAACTCGGAAATATCGATTTTGAGATATAGCCAAAGAAAGGAAATATTTCCTTTTGTTTCCCTTTATGTTGGAAAGTCTTTAATTGCTCATATCTTTGGAACTGGTTGTTCAATTTAAATAGGGTTTCTGCAAAATGCAGCTTTGTAAATGCTTTTTACTATCCTATAAGAAACTGAAAATTTAATATTTCCGAGTTCCGACTGATTTTGCTTGATCGCATCACATATGTGTACATCCATATCAAAATGATGCACTTGTCGGCTCTAACAGGTGTCTCCATCTCATGTGGCGGTCACTTCAAATCATCTTAGCAATGTTCTCTGTATTGACGTGGAATAACGCCGCATCGTGTTGAATGAGGTATGCAGAGCAAAATTACCCATCTATCGATTACTATTGTAAATTTGTATATTGAAAAGTAATACCAACAAAATATTTGTCTCTTTATCCTAACTTATACTAGTATCTGGTGAATATGTAATTCTTTATGTGACGTTGCTACTACATCATAGGTTAATAATAATAATAATAGGTAGGCCTATATATTGCCAACTACTAGAAAATAGGACTTTCAAGGTTATAGGTGATGTTTGACAACGACTCTTAAAAGAGTAAAACAGAAATCCAAAGCATAAGGAGACATCGATTCTGGTAATTAATCGATTCAATCTACGGTATGTGGTCATATTTGTAAGTATAAGTGGTCCCAATCAGGGTTTACTTTAACGCACAAATCACACATATTTACGCGTTCACTGACCCACTTTTCGTACCCCTTCAAATTCAATGTGCAAAGTCCAAGGCGTGCAAAATTGTGAAAACGTACACGTATATATATTCAATAGAGAGATTGCGATGTTCCATACGCAGCACGTGGACCGTACGTTTTAACGTACGTTTTTACGTAAGTTATTACGGTGTTAAATATTGCTAGTCTCGGTTCCAAACTGGATTGTGCTCATTCGTCACGAAGGAGAACAAGGCGCCTAGAACAAAGACTATAAGCTACTATGATATCTGATCTAGGTCAATAGAGGGCATAGTGATTGAAAAAATGATGGTTAGCGCAGGCTACCGAGTCTCTGCTTGATTCAAACAGCACGCTTTTGATTTTGACTAAAAACCAAGGTTAACATGCTGCTTAAACTTAATTGTATTTTTGTGCTCCCCAAAAATTATATATAGTTGCCCAAAAACATATATGTTGGTAGATTAAGGATCACTATACATCCATTATCATGACTTTACTTTCAAAATTAGATTTTTTGGTCCTGAAAATTGGGCGCGTTGCATGAACTTCAACATGAGGTAAAATCAGCATATTTCAACGTAGCACCTGCGTTTTATTCCACGTTGGAATCCAAAATGTGAAATCGCAATGTCATTTTTATACGAAAAGTATCACACACATTTGAATGGGCAATCTCTGCGTATATGGACATCGCATATAAATTTAGTCAATTTTTAACACATCGCTGCACCTTTATTATAATGATTTGTTACAAACAAAAAGGATCATAACAATAATTAAACTTTCCTTCGTATGTTCATTATCCTTGACTGTCTTTAACATATTGTGAAATGGACACATTTTGTGCATTTTCTACGTTGTATCTACGTTGATTTCGCACGTGGAAAATCTTCAAAACTGGCTAAATACGTGACCTCGCTTCGATCCAGGAGAGTGCTTTGAATAGATCAACGTACGTACGATACCTACGTTTGGAAATCGCAATCTATTTATTATGATTTGATATAGAAAACCCTGATATTATCTTATAGTGACAGACGATAAACGTCTGGTTATGAGAATGGTCGTAGCTCATTACCCAGCAAACACAAAAACGTTTTAAGAACATTTTTAATAAGTTATATTTTGGCTTTTGGTTTAGGTAAAAACGTTTTAATAACATTAAAATGTCGGGTTATGTAAAGGTCATGATAACGTTTTAAAACGTTTTGTATGAAAACGCACTACAACAATATTTTTTAAATGTTTTCAAAAATGTTATTGTAAACTATTTTTGCAAACATTTTTGCCAAATATTGTGTCAACACTTAAATATCATTATGTTAAAATATTTGAACCCAGCAAACACAGAAATGTTCTTAAAATGTTTTTTTCAAAACCTTTTATAACATTTAAATGGGTTATATAAAGGTCATGAAAACGTTTTTAAAACGTTATTGACAATATTTTGGGCAAACATTTTTCGCAAAATATTTTTGCAACCCCAAAATAACATTCTGTTTTAGAATGTTTTGTATCAAGTTTTCAAGAATGTTTTTGGAATGTTATTCAAACGTTTTTATACCCTTTATATAACCCGACATTTAAACGTTTTCTGTAAAATATTTTTGTTTGCTGAGCAGTAGATTATCAAAAAATGTTTTTTAAGGTTATGATAACGTTTTATACTCTTAATATACCCTTTATATAACCCGACATTTAAACGTTTCCTGACAACCTTTTATAACCTTTTGCGAATGATGTCGAAAACGTTTTGTATTTGCTGGGTAGGGCACGAGTCAGTAGTAATAAATAGTATCTATGAGCTAGCACAAGAGAGAAAAATAGAGAAGAAACTTTTTCTTTAATAAATGCAAAGAATACAGCAACGATGCCCCCATTTGTACTATATATCAAATAAATGCACATCTTTGTTTGCATGAATTTCAGATTGCACAATTTATAGCTTTAACTTTAACGGTGTATTGATACTGGTATATCTTTCATCCAGCTAAATAATTAACATATTTATTATGTCTATAAGGCGTAGAGTATGTGTACATCGATTTCGCAGCCCTTTATAAATTGAACTAGTGTGCAACTCAAAAAATGTTACTACTGATTTTAACACTTTGCCATTATGCTTGCTCGTGTCCCACGCGATATTTACCCATGTTCCCTCCTCTAATCTGAAACATTATCTTGTGAAAAATGCAAACCTACAGGACTTGTTGCAGTCACTCTCGATTTGAAGTACACGATTGTAAATAGCGTAACTGTCACCACAGGGGGGATTAAGCGCGTTAAGTACCGTCGTCCCGGTTCCCGCGAGAATCGTTGGGTAGTCTTCTCTCGGGCAACAGCCACTCTACGCTACGTCGCGAAGTAGATAATTGCTCGGACTGACAGAGATAGCAAAGTTTGGTAGCTATAGTAAAAATCCCCATGTTTATCCGTGTTTGAAGTATTTGTCGAGATGTAGAATGGAAGTTCTCGAGTTAATATTTAAGCAATTTAAACACTGAAAATTGGGTCAGTTTAAAGGGGACCTCTACAATTGCCGGTCCTGACATAAAATTGTTAAGAAAGGTAAATAACACATGATTGCATTCCGATCAACATCATTAAGAAAACAAATGTATCAAGATAATGTAAAGAAAAAATCGCGTCTACAGCCACACAAGATCTCACTCGTATACAGGCTGTATCAAAATGATCATGGTACTCATCAGATTCCAGTGATCATGAACAATAAAACTGCCACATCAAAATGCAACATAGGAGTTATATAACTTATAATTGAATGTTATATACGTTCATAAAACCATAAATCCTGGGCATTTCAAGAGGATCCAATGTTGCCTTTTGAAGAAGCAGGCTTATCAATAAACACCAAAATGGTGGTATCAATCATTTTGATACAGCTTGTATGTTTACCAAACATAAGCATTGTTTACGATGAGCATTTTTTCTAATGATTGCAAATGTGATAAGGAGCCATACCGATTGCTTATAGATCCAATCTGTAACACAGACAACACCATCAGGGCAAACATATAGTCAGACAGACGTTTTTCCACTGCGACAGAAGATCCTTAGTAATATAATCGTCAATGTTCATTGCATCATTTTAGAATTCCGAACTTGTCCCATTTGCCTATCAGGAATGTATAATATAGGACCTTTGATTCCTTTCCTTCTACTGCAAACATCTTGTTACATATTTGTGTTGGTTTTTCGGAATTGTGGGTCAAAGCAGCTTAAGGGGCCTTTAAATTATTGGGTTTCACGCGACAATGTTGTTCAAAACATGACTCGTATAATACACACGACAGTATCTGTTCCCGAATATCACGAATATAGCATCCGAAACCCTAGACTAGAATAATGTATCAAATAAGGTATCAAACTGGGTAATCGGAACAACTTAGGGGTGCAATATGAAGATTTACACTGAAGTCGTAATACGGCTTACTGTTAATCACTATGACAGGGATAACTTAATATCGGGTAATGCATACGCGTATTTGGGGACGCCCCTTCGGGGTAAAAGCAAGGGCGGTCAAAATGAAGGGCGGCGGAAGAAGAAGGGCGGCAAAAACAATTAGTAAGAAAAAAGGGCGGAAAAAATTTGGAAAAGTATAAAAATTGTGAAAAATGGTACTATACATTAAATGTGTTGCTTTTTTTTTTTTCTCTTCACTTTTGAAAAAAAATTGGGTCAACCTTTTCGGGTTATTGAGGAAGGGGCGGCAAATTGACTTTTCTTCAGCCCCCGGGGTAGGAGCGGCCACGGTACGCCACTGTAATAGATTCATGAGCTTATTCCTTTTCGTGTTGCCCCATATACACGAAATCATCAGGCTCAGTTTCTATGTCGCTTTAGAGACGAGCGAGTTTGACCAATAAGCTGACTTGTTAATCATACATCAACATGAAACGATGTAGCTCATTGGTTATATCGCAATCGCGTATCGTGTATCATAGCAACTTAAGTGATATTGTGGGAGCAGGTGGTTCGTTGACAGATCATAATATGCTTCGTCACAGAAGATAACTCATCAGTCGGCAATGTCAAATCCCTGTATTTTTGTGATGCTTTTATTAGTTTCTTAATCAGCATGTCAGGATCTCTATAGCTCGTTCACACATGCATGAAGCTTAACCCCTATATTATAGGTAATATATAACCTGGAAATAAACATGAGATGGTGACTGTCCTCCGGATTACAGCATCCCCTATAGTTTATTCAGTAAAGAATACGGGAGGATCATAGTGCAGTTATGTCCACGGCAAATTTACCGTGACCTTTCCAGCCATGAACCCGCATAGTGAAGATTAAACCGAGATATACAGTACTAAACCATTACAGTAATCGATTGTCCAATGCAAATTTATGACCACGTGATAATATTAATCCAATGAGCGATCGAATTGTCCGCTACGGTCGACTAATCCAATCGATAATGACGCTATTGACATGTACGGGCGGAGCTCCACTGACCGAGTTTTGGGGTATTTTTCAATAGTTTACTGTCATTTACTCATCAAGGCGGTCCCCCGTTATTATAAGGACTATGCTAATGATTTAAAGATTGACATGTAGAGAACAAACCATACTTGATTGACAGAAAGTACTAAATTTGTACCTATTTGTACCACGGTTTCGTGATACCCTCTTCCAAATGCGACCAAGCCAGGGCGGCCCGGTGAAGCAAAATGTGCATTGGAATAACACGGGAGTTTGGATATAGATGGTAGGATTTCTTTCTCATACAAATGTATGGTCATGGTCCCCCGTTATTAAAGCTTGTACCGGGTTGAAAATTCAGATATTTTAAACACAATAAGTAATTGAAACATAGAGAAAGTACTAAAATCATAGCTTTTATACTTTTTGATATATGACGCTAACTAGTTCATCTCCTATATCTACAACACAGCGCTACCAGTAGGGGTCAATTGCCTATTGTGAGTGCCCCTGTGTTGGGTGCATACATGTAGGCAACAATAACTGCATGATGTCTCTGAAAGATTTTGTGAGAACATGACTGATACAATTTGGCTTTATTTTGATACATTGGATACAGTAAAACCTACCCATTTGGTAATTTACAGAAAAAGATCTGCGGAATTTAAAGAAATGTTGTAAGCGCCGTTTAAAGCTATATTCTATTGACTACACTTATGTGGTATAAGTCCTATTTTACTGGAAGGAAAACCAAAGTTGTTATCAATAGTGCTTTTTCAGAACCTCGCCACATGGATTACGGTCTCCCACAGGGCTCAATTGTTGGACCTGCGTCATTGAAGATTTACACTATTCCTATCGGTCGCATCATCAAAAAACATCACATCTCTTACCACATGTATGCAGATGATATTCAACTCTATCTTGACTTCAATCCGTCAGATGCTACTTCAATTCAAAACTCTCTTTCAAAACTCTCTGCATGTATCACTGAAATAAAACTCTGGATGACGGACAATATGCTCATGTTGAATGACACCAAGACTGAGTTCTTTGTAGCAGTGGCACATAATAACAAACGCAAGATGCCGCCAGTTCATCTCCAACTTGGTACTGAAAGTGTCCACTCTTCAGATACTGTTCGCAATCTGGGCATCTTGTTTGACACTCACATGTCTATGTCTCCTCATATTTCCGGACTCTGCAAATCAATCACTTTTCAACTCCGCAATATCTCACGCATACGTCGGTTTCTAGACACAGATTCTTGTCATCACATCATTAGAGCTCTTGTACTCTCTCGTTTAGATTACGGAAATGCACTCATTTTGGGATCAAACCAGGTGGACCTTGCCAAACTTCAACGTTTACAAAACTGGGCTGTTAAACTCATTCACTGTGCCAACAAACGTGATCATGCCACACCATACCTGAGACAGTTACATTGGTTGCCTGTACAGGAACGTATCCAATTCAAAATTCTGGTTCTTGTTTTTAAGTGTATATATAACATTGCTCCGCCATATCTTGCTTCAAACTTGACTGCTTACACATCATCTCGTAGTGGCTTGCGCTCGTCTACAGATACTACCCGGCTTATGGAACACAAAATTCATCCACGGAATCTCCAATCTGCTGCTGATAGATCTTTTTATTACTATGCACCAAGATTATGGAACAAAATCCCAATTGCTCTGCGCACTGCCAAATCGCTTAATATCTTCAAGAAAAATTTAAAATCATATCTCTTTCCAAAATGAGTTTGTAATTGTTGCATTTATATTTGTTTGCTCTGTCATTATTTTTTATGCTTGTTGATTTAATATTGTTTTGCTGTATCATCACACCCGCTGTGGTCTTTATGAAATGGCGGGTTATAAAAGCCTTGTTGTATGTATGTATGTATGTATGACTTCAGCGGAGGAATTACGTTCCGGATCGGGAACTCAATTACAAGATCATGAAATGTTGCACGAAAGACGCCTAATAGTATCCAGTCCTGCATCTAGGGTCCCCAATATTGATCAATAAATTGATCGTGTATGGGCCGCATACGAATGAACAATTTTGGATAGATATAACCCAACATATTAGAAATTTTTCATTACATTTTCTCTGTGGTGAAAATACCGGTAAGCAGGTTTCCCACAGCGACTTCGATAACAATCAGTTAACAGACAGATATCCTTATTTTGAAAGTCATATCTAATAAAAATTATAATAACAAAATTCTGATTTTCGACGCTCATTCATGTAAATTAATACATAAAACAAATGATGAAGAGTTGTTTCTGATAATGAGGGAGACGGTTTGATGGTTTGATATCACGGTGTATTACGGTATATAATATTGGGGTTAGCGTTTTTGAATAATTGCAATGCCTTTATTTCATGTTCTGCTTTCGTAAACAAAAAATAAAGTAGGTTCTAGAGCCACAATTTTTTTATTTATAGAAACAAGAGCTAAAACATGGAGATGGAACAAACCGGTTACGGATTTGAATAGAGAAAGTAAAAATAAAATAAAAGTAAAGTAAAATAAAAAAGAAAATAAAACATTAGGAAAGATCCAACAAGGTGAGTAAAAAGAGTAAATTTGCCAGAGAAAGAGACAGAACAAATCTGATAATGGAGCGACAAATCTAGCATTTTTGAATCTAGAAAGAAACAGAAAAGAAGTTTATGTTAGACCGGAAATCACTTAATGCCCCCCCAATCGATTACCACCTGTTTTAATGTTATTGTTTTTTATATTTAAGTCAATTTCCCCAGCACTTATTCTTTATTTAAATTATACCAATCGCAGGAAGAATACACCTTTATCATATAATCCTCACATCATAATAGCGTACGTCTCCCAATTTACAATACACACTTTGACAATATGCATCCATTCATTTCCGCACCATTATTTGCCAACGATTATATTATATGATTCGTCGCTCTCTGTACTCTGTGAAAATCATGAGAATAAAGATATATCCACTTTGGGGAAAAACGTTAGTAAGTCCAATTCCCAGGGCACCGTGCTGTCATCATATATTGACGATTTCAAACCTTTTATTCAGTGAACTTTATCCTCTTGCCCCTGCAGATTAACTGTTGTTGAACGTTTGGTTATATTTCAAATGAAAGATGTTAGAAAGGGTTTGTTTTGTGGTTGAATGCTATTGTTTGTTGGGATGTATATAGGGCGGGAACCTGGTTTGGATTCCAGAGGGAGTATGCTTGTACTTGTAAAAGACACAGCCATCAGAAAAAGACTAGCTCAGATATCGCGTCAAATAAGTTAGCAGTTCAGAAATTGCAATTTTTTCTCAGCTTTGAAAAAAAAATAGGCCGAGCTGGAAATCGAACCCGGGACCTCACGATTTTGAAACTCTAGGATCACTAAGCCAACTAACTATTAGCTGTGAGAAGTTTGATAGTAATCCTTGATATTGCTGATATTTATCTAATGTGCCGTTATGCTATTCAAATAGACGTTCCATAGAAACTATGTGAAGTGGCTATCATCGATCAATCAATCAAGTTTTCAAGTTATCAACAATCAATAATAAACTGATGAATCATTGAATATTATGGAATTACTTATGTCAGTAAATAAACAAATAAATAAATAGGCATAAATAAATAAATTCATAATGCAGAATGCACTTAGTATTTTAGTTACAAAATTCCAAACATTCTATTATTTATAATTTTCTGCTATACACGCAAAGGGGCAGTGCTTTTAATATCCGCGCCTAATCAATAATGGGTCTTTACTCCATTGTCAAACTACTGTGCTCCCTGTAGGATTACGCATTGACCAGGTCCTAAACAACTTAGTCGTAAACTGTATGCTTTATAACAGATCACAGTACCCAATCAACCATACCCAGGGGGGTCACTCCCATTGTGGCCTGTACACTATCCGCGATAATCAACTTTTGAAAAGCACCCTAAACAAGGATTTAACCCTTGGCTAAAACAATACCCTAAACAGAGATTTGATTCCTTGCATCAAATTTCATACCCTAAATTTCATTTCTGCGTATTAGCAATTGCAATTTTGCTACCCTTTTTTCCAATATTTCATGTTTTTGACACCCTAAACGCGTTACGCGCGTATCGTGCTTACCCACGAAATACTACCCTTTTTACGCGTTTTCATTATCGCGGATGGTGTACAGGCCACAATGGGAGTAACCCCCCGGGCAACCATATAACAAGGTCAGTCATTGGCCGGCTTGCTGAATAGCAGGGCATTATGCATTATACAAAGATATACCTAGACGTAGACACAAACTTTCATGCGGAAAATATGAACACACTAGCTATAGACGTGCTTTTTATGAGTTACTGATACGGCACTGAAGACTACAGCTGTTCCGAACTCAGTCAGGAACCATGTTTCCAGACGAAAACGTGGATGTTGTCACAATGAATTCAAAGTAATTATATCGTCAAGAGACCCACATAGAGGAATATGACATCTATCCTGAGCCAATCTGCATTCTGCTGCCTGTAAAAGCCGATGATCAGACATAAATTTTAAAACGAGCATGTCCAGATATCAGCGTTAATTTCATAGTAAGCTTAAAACACATTGAAAACGCCAAATCAGCAGTCACAAAATATATGATATTAGTAAATCACCAAAGCGAATGGTAACGTAGGTATGTGGAAAAAAACTGTAACAATAACAAAGTATGTGCTCAAAAATTTGTCTTTGGCATGTCGCTTTTTTGAAAAATCGGCAAAAATATCAAATTTTGGAAAAACATACCAACGTTTAAAACAAACATGAACCTTCCAAAATAAATACATATTCGGTATTCTACTTGCCACTGTGATTTGGGGTAACTCGTCGCTTCCCCTCTCCAGTTACCTGTACTTTAAGTTTGCCCATACCCCAGCCCTTAACTTGCGTGTTAATGATTTTAAAAAAGTACCCATACACTTTATCTTGAGTGTTGCGTGAGGCCAATGTGATATGGTATTGTTATAGAATTGGAAATTGAAAGAAACTATAATGAAGCATCCGTAACAGACTCATGTGCTATTGTCTTGACTATATAATATATTTGAAAAACCAAAAAGTACTTTCTTAAAATACTTTAACTCTTTGAAATTTGTTAAGTAAAAGCAATCTTTGATCGTTCGCACATTGCGAGTAACTTCCGCCAATTCTTATTGATTAAAATTATTCAAAATAATAATAATAAATGTTTTAGCAAACCTACTTTATTTCTTTACAGGTCCTGATTATCAATTAGTAAAAAGCTATTATTCATAAACTAAATGTCAACATAGTCAAGTTTTTGGTAAAACAATCTTTTGTAAAATTTCTGGAATTTTCAGGTGAAAACCATATTTGATCAATGTTAATTGCACATTCGTATCGAATTGTTTGTATCCTATCTATTACAAATAATAATAATGTTCTTTCGATCTAACCCAAAATCTGTTTGAATAACCTCAATGTCTATGTCTACTTTGTATTGATCCTGACACAACTTGCTATTTTTTACCATTTGTGGCGCAGGTATAGTTGACCTGTGTTATTGATAGAGGCTTTTGTTGAAGGATGGCTTTGGACGTTTGTAGATGTAGTTTATCCTTTTTTTCGCGCGATGCGAGCCTTCGAATCTAGAAAATATTTTTTCAAGAACAACAGTGGCGAGTTCAGGAAATTATACTAATATAAAAGAAAATCCAATTTGAAGAAACTTCAATGTCTATGTCTACTTTGTATTGATCCTTACACAACCTGTTATTTTTTACCGTTTGTGGCGCAGGTATAGTTGACCTGTGTTATAGATATAGGCTTTTGTTGAAGGATGGCTTTGGACGTTTGTAGATAATATTGTAGTTTATCCTTTTTCCGCGCGATGCAAGCCTTCAAATCTAGAAAATATTTCTTCACGAACAACGGTGGCGTGTTCAGAAAATTATACGAATATCTGACTAGTATAAAAGAAAATCCATTTGATGATGGTGATAAGAAATACATCCACAAACTCACCATTTGTATGGGTATAATAAATATCGAAGTAGGATCATATTATTTGGGGATCTCCTGGGAATTTCAGCAAATCTAATCAAATCTTGTGCTTTGAATATCAGAGCGTATTTGATGTCAAAAGGTAGTCTCTGTGTTGGAACAATTCTTAAGAAAAATAACAAAAGCATAAGCAATCGTTTCGATACGTATTAAGGTATTCCTTAAGGGCTGGGGTATGAACGTTCTGGACAGTATTTATTTTGGGACATTAGAGCACATCAGACATATCGAATTGCATTCTGAATACGAAGAATGTCATTCTGATATCAAATAATTTTGAATTTTTGAAATTCGCAATTTAATACACATTTTATGGCAAATCATTAAAAATTTTTGATATTTAAACAGTACTTGAAGTAAACTTTATAAATCTGATGATTTATACTTAAAGTGTATGTAGGTGGGTTGACCGAAGCCGACGATCAATTGAAAATTTTGACCTTTCGTATTGAAGATATGGATTTTTTTCCCAAAACACCAAAAAAATTAGGTCTTTTGGAAAAAATCCATATCTTCAATATGAAAGGTCAAAATTTTCAATTGACCGTCGGCTTTTCCTCCTGCTACATACACTTTAAGAATATATCATTAGATTTATATAATTTACTTCGAGGACTGTTATATATCAAAATTCGAAAATATCAAATTTTTATAATTTGTCATAAAATTTGTATTATATTGTGATTTTCAAAAATGAAAATTATTTGATATCAGAAAGACATGCTTCGTATTCAGAATACAATTCGATAGGTCTGAGGTGCTCTCATGTGCCACAAAAAATACTGTCGAAACGCAATAAACGCTCATTTTAGATCCCTTAACATAACATGCACTTTTTCTGCTCTTAATTTGTTGAACGTTTCGTCATCATGGTGATCAATATGTCCCCATGGTCGGGAAGTACAAAGATAACAAGATATGTTTGTATTTGTTTGGTGGCAATCTTCACAATAATATCAAAAATATACGATTTTGTAATGTAACTATAATACGGTAATATTATTACTTTAACATCATCCACAAACAGATGAAGTATACATTAGTCTAGGAGCTAAATCACATACGGGTCTCAGTTAGGGATTGAGAGATAAACACCCATGTCAACCAATGTTTAATACCATGAGGTGTTAGCCTCTAGGGGCGAATTTCTCGACGGGTGGCTTAGCAGTTGGCTAGTCTAGCCTCAAGGCTTAAGAGGTCGTAAGACCAGGCTTAACTGAAAACACGTTCCCCGAAGCACGGCTACCATAGCCTCGAGGCTTCGTTAGCCTGTGGGCCAGGCTTGTAGGATTAGCCCCAGGCTTCGGTAAAATTTGCATTTCTCGAAATCAGTCTTCTGTAGCCGTAGTCTACGCAAGCCTGTTAGGCCAGGCTTACAGCGGCTTTTCTTGGCCCTGCCTCAGAGCAGGTCTTAGGTCGTAAGCCGTGGTCTATTTCAATTGACAAATTGCTTAAATTGTAATGCAAAGTTTTTCTTTCCTATTTTTGAGAAATCGAATCAGATGCTGTCTTTCATTCAACATAGAGTAGGCCCCTACCCTAAGTAATAATTATTGTTCGATTTAGTTGAACATTTCACCATTTTATTTTAGTGTTCATTCGAGTCAGTTAAACCTGCTGTCACTTTGCTATAAGGCCTACTCATGTTGAATGTTGAACTTTCTTTTGGAGCAACGGTGCCAAAGGGGTGCAATTAAAGCGAGACGCAATCTACGACGTCAACTTGCTGTCGTGAGCGTCTTTAGGAGAGGAAGGATCCTTTTCTGAAGTATTCGGATACCAAATTTAAATCGCGCTGCCGATTCAGTAAAGGCAATGTTTTAAGGCTTACTGATCTGCTTGAACCTAACTTGTAACGGTCAACAAATAGGGGCAACCATAAATGTTGACATTTATATAGCGCTTTTCACATGTATCAAAGCGCTTTACATTTATTCCGCTGTCATTAGAACATGTCAGCTGCCATACAATGCCCAAGGCATGCTCATACCTTTGGGCGGCGCTCAATGGACATTATTCCTAACAGCTCCCCATTTTACCCCTGGGTAGAGAGAGGCAATTGAGGTATTTAAAGCGCCTTGCCCAAGTGCACAACACGATGGCACCGCCGCCGGGGCTCGAACTCGCAACCCTCCGATTGCGAGGTAGAGCCTGTACCGCTGCGCCACCGTGCCCTCAACCATCTCCTTCCTGTTCAACAAATATTGCTAACCTTAACGATGTTTTGCTACAAGAAGTCCCCCACCCCCATATTTGACATGTCGAAAAACCTTGACGTTCCACATGAACTTGCTCCCATGCGTTCCTCTTTTTGCCTGAGATTATTATCGGACGCCTTGCTTTCAATGACATGAAGCAGTCGCTGCAATTCAATTCTGTATACATTTGTTGCCTGAGTGCGACTTTTCGGAGGTATGCTGATGGTAATAATGATTATATTTGTGAACGGAATCGTTTCGTTAACATACCCGAAGGAACAGTTCTTGAAACGTTTGAATGAACAAGAAACAAAACTTCTTTTATCGTCATCATCATCATCATCATCATCATCATCATCATTATCAACATCATCATCATCATCATCCAACACCATCATCATCATCATCATCATCATCATCATCATCATCATCATCATCATCATCATCATCATCTTCTTCATCACCATCATCATCATCATCATCATCATCATCATCATCATCTTCTTCATCACCATCATCATCATCATCTTCATCACCATCATCATCATCATCATCATCATCATCATCATCATCATCATCATCATCATCATAAAATATGCACTCATACTAAATTCGCAAATAGAACATGAAAATATCAGCAGTAGATAGTCAAATGTTTGGTTATGTTTTTGTTTTTGCACCAAAAAATAATTATTTACTTTTGACAAACATGCGTATGATTTGTTTGAAGTGTAAAAACAATTTTTGCTTTAGGCCTACTTTTAGGGGAATCAAAGTTTCTTTTTCTGTAGGCTTGCAGTTTGGCCCTTTTTGAAATGCAAAGAAACATTAATGAGTCGAGTAAAAAAGTATAGAAGTATTCATGCAAGCAGGACTTATAATAAAGTAGAAATAAAATAATACATAAAAGACACAAAAACAGAAAAAATACTAGTCTTGCATCAACATGATCAAGTTGTGTACGGTGTAAGCCCAAGCACAAGACCGCCGGTCTAGGCTTGTCTTTGCGCTGGTAACCTTGTTAGTACGGTAAACCGTGAAGGACAACAGCTTATGCACATCTACCTCCAAATACCTATACAATTAAGTCGCTGGTAGAAAGGGACGAGGTTGTCAAGCGTTAAGCCTTCAAGGCCACTAAGACCAGGTTGAATTTGCGTTCAAGAAATCCGGCTACAGTTAAGACTCGGGCTTCGAGAGCGGGCTAGGCTTAGTAGCCTCAAGGCCACCTTAAGCCTAAGGCTTACGAAGACTCCTATCGAGAAATTCGCCCTAGATCACTAGGTGGGTTTTGCGTCTCAATTTATTTTTTATTCTGATCTCTGTAAGTCCCGTCCACCTACTGCTGCTGTTAGTGTATCAGATCGCTAGTAGGCCTATCCGAAGGCAAAATAATGTAAATAAAAGGCGAAGCATAGCAGAACCCAATATTGAAACGTTTTTACTGTCGAAGACACATTATTTGAAAGACACGGAGACACATTATTTGAAAAGATACTGCAATACCCTTCATTTCTATTCTATTACCGTAAAAACAGTGCGGTATATTTTGCCCAAGTATTATAAGTTGTTTACAAGAAGGTAGAACGCATAGATGAATGCGAATTGTTTGTTTGCTTTATTGCAGTGAAGCCATCCGAGTTTTTCCTTGCAAAGTGGAGTACCACCTAAAGAAGATACTCTGAGATGATGCGTAGCATTCTGTAGCATTGTTTTCAGTGTGACCTTTTCCAGTCAGATCTAACAGAGTACAAGATAGCAATGCTAATCAAGGGCTTTGATCTGTCGATTCCATAGATTGTTGTGTACGATGTAGTTAATGGTAATGGCACGTGCCCGGAGGATTTAAACCATAGCAAGATCTGGGCGACCAATCACAAGCCAGATCCATTTAAAGATGCATTACATCATGGCCAATTTTAGTTAGGCCAGAAATTGGCCTAACTCTCCACAGAGTCCCGTGTTTTAACACGGGACTCTGTGGGGAGTCTTAAAAGAATCTTAACCGCAACCCAAAGTAAGGAGTCCACTTGGGAAGCTAACAAACAGAGGGAGTACGGTGACTGAAAATATCAGATGTGAAAATCTATCAATTGCACACAAATTAATACAAATCAGCGTTTTCTGCTTTTAAGCATACTCTGGCTATTACATTTAAAAATGTAATAACCCTGGGGTCACTCCAACTTTGGAGGTGACGCGTATGTAGGGCTGTTAAGACCCCTTTTTCAGCATCGCTGTCACCCAAAGACCCCATATTTTTTTACGAACACATGGTCTGTCACCCGAAGACCCCCTGTTTTTCCATTTGATCTGTCACCCAAAGACCCTTACAAGTTCAATTTGAACAGCAACTTTCATTTATCACCGATTTTATTACTTATTTTGAAAAAAACAAAGAAATTTGAAGCCATTTAGAATTAGAAATTCGATTTTCGAGGTTTCTGTGGCGCTATTTCGGTTCTCACCCAAAGATTCCATTGAAAAATAAGGTCATGTTCTCACCCAATGACCCCATATTTTTTACATTTTGCTCTCACCGAATGCCAAAATCATGCTCTCACCCAATGACCCCATATTTTTTACATTTTGCTCTCACCGAATGCCCCTTGGTGCGAAAGTGCCAGCCCTACACCTATATCCATTTCAAATTGAAGTGTCCCCCCCCCCCCGGGGGTAATAACCAGAGTATGCAAAATGGGCAAGTGGACTACGGAGACTACTAGTAGCAGTAAAGCATTGTCTTGTCGCTTCTTCTTGTCGTTTTTGGAATGAGCAATCTGACGAGAATAAAATTAATTGCGACAATGGTTATATAATTATAGCTGATGTTCAATTTGAGGAACTTTGATGAGCAATTACTTTGAAGTTGTTGAATTTTAGCCCAATCAGTGGATGTTTACTACAGTAAATCTTTGATAGCTTTGGGTTGTCAAGTGTGTTCTGAAGGCGGGATGAAGCTGACCATGAAAGTGGAAGATATACTTCAATTCCACACGTAGGAACAAATCAGTTTTAAAGGACAATCAATCTGTATAAAATCGTTTATTATATTAACCAATGACGACATTACGGCAGACCTATGCTAAATAAACACTTAGCACTTTGCCAGTGACCCCTCTATAGAAGGAAAGTTGTGACTGACACTAACGACTTTCTTGCACAGAGATATGATGGTTTAGTTATTTGATTTTAATCGATATATATTATAATTGCAAATTGCATATTACAGACTTGACATTTAGTATGGAATATTTTTTCGCAAAATTCCACGACTGGTCTGGACGGAGTCTGTATAAACCGCACGGGATAAATATTAATTGGGGTGTGTCAGGAGCTTTCCATAAGTTTACATTATGTTGCTCTAATGTATCAAATTTGCCTAAAATGGCGGATTTTGAGGAGGCTGAATTTGAGCTTTGTGAGGAACACAAGTCGGACTTTATGCAACATTGTTCTGTTATTATCAAATTTATAGTTGTTTGAGGTGATATTTCTTAACTTCGTCAGCAATTGCCATGCATCACAGCTGAAATACACTTGCAATGTACCAATTTTTTTAACATAGGAGGAGCTTAAAATATGGCTCTAAAAAAGTGGTACGTATATTCAGAAAGTTTGAATGGGCCCCCTGGGATCAAATGCTATAAACTTACGGTACAAAAACAACTGCGCGAATTCCTGGTTGTCCAATGAGCTCACGATGTTTCTTTGTCATGTTTGTGTACCGTAAGTTTATAACATTTGGCCCCTTGCGTAACACTTTTAAGAGCCATATAAAGCTCCCCCACTTTCAAAACTGGTATATTACAAGTGCATTTTAGTTCTGACGAACACTTATTGGTATTTAGGTTCAGTAAATATCACCTCAATTAAACCTCAGTAAGTTTGATAATATTAGAATACTGTTCCTTAAATTCAGAAATTTTACCCCCACAGAAATCAAATTCAGTCTCTTATCCCGATTTTAGGCTAATTCACTACATTATGAGCGCCATAATGTAAACTAATGGAAAGCACATTTCCTGTCAAATAATTATTTTACACCTCCCGACACATCCCAATTAATATTTAGCCCGTGTGTTTTATGCAGACCCCTTCCAGACCAGTCTTGGAATTTTGCAAGAAAATATTACATACTAAATGTCAAGTCTGTACAATTTGTCCTTTCAATCTGGGTTAGGAGTTGAATATGATGCCACTACCCGGGTAAAAAACAAAAACAAAAACAACCAAAAAAAAACACGTCTCCTGTAAAATTATAAAAATGTCACTCACCCAGTTTTGTATAAACCCCACGATTTGACTTATATCGCTTTTAAGATTTTCAGTGTATAAGCCCTCGCTACTTTTGCACCTGAAGCATTGTGTGTTAATGTGACATCGTCAAAGGCTTGAGTACGTAATGTACCTCACTCGTGATTTTCATCAAGTATAGAGTAAAACTATATATCCTTTTTACACAGTTTACCAGGTAAGCCAGTTTAAAATGACACTTTGCACTTTACGACATAATAAAGTTAATGTTAAAATAGAATCAGCTAAGTAGTTTTACTGAGTGCTTAAACTTAGGAGGTCCATGTGAAATAGACAAGTCTTCATTGTGTGTGCAGTTATCTACTTTCGTATTAAATTATTAGTTGTCAACTTGTTGGGCTTAATTACATTATTATTGACACACAGCACTACAATACTGCTTTGCCATGACAAAACGGCGCATTTGCCTCTTTACTTGTGACAGTTACCTCAGACCTGGTAATATCAAACACTCCGAATTCATGCCTCAAACTATAATAGAAACTCTCTCAAAAATAGTTGAAAACCCATCTCTTTCCGAATCAGCCATTTTTGCTGCGAGCCTGTATATTTATATAATTTGGTTTGGTGTGTTTGATTGTTTTACAGGCTGTAGCTTAAGGATTGGTCCCTATCAGTTTCCGGTTTTTAACAATATGATAGTAATGGAAAAAACAACCAAATGTTCGTCGGTTTTCGCAATTTAATTTTTTTTAAACGATGACGTAAACATGCATCATCTCTTCCACAGGTGATACATTCCTACACAGCGCAAGCCATCACATGCATAATCGCGCATTGGCTGTGTGACTGACTTCATTTGCGCAAACGAGTGGCTTATCCTATAGTATATTAGTACTCGAGAATCCTTGGCTTTACATTTAACTTATTTGTGATTAAGGGAATTTTGCACACGTGTGGGTATGGGATGGCTATGGGTGGGGTTCAGATGGGGTGTGTATGGGTGGTAGGCCTACGTGTCTGTAGCTCCCATGTGTGCGAGCTCTGCTAGTTTGCTGTTCCTACTAGAGCGAGCTTGCATATGATCTGAGTGATCGGTATCCGAGTATTATTCGAGCATTATCTATGGTATCGTTGATTGTGCAATAATTATTAATTTTTGTTCCAAAGAATGCAATGATACATCCAGTATACTAGCAGTGTGTATCTAGATTGAATTAATTATTGTAATAGTAGACATTGACTAAGCAAATACTTACTTTACTGCATTAACCAAAAGAAATGCTATAGTGTAAAATTGAGACACTGTATAGCTACAAGGAAAATGATGTGATATTTGTTTTGTCATCGCGCATTTAATAAAACCCCATTTGACACCGTACCGTCCTGTATCATCATGACAAACACTTAGATAATACTAAGTTCTCAGCATGATGCATTTGAAATATACTAAAAGCTACTAATGCCTTTCAATCTCTAAGACACATGGCATATTTTCATGTCAATATGTTATGTTTTCAATTTGTATAAAATAATTGTGTTTTTGTATGTTCTGTGCAATTTGTTTTTTGACTGTATGATGATATGCTAAATAAACTCAAATCAAATCAAATCTTCTTGTACCAATATCGGCTAAAATATAAGCTATAGCCTATAAGTTATGTATTATATTTTTTGAGTGGTATTTTTTACATTACCTACGAATACAATTTTTCATAGCACTAGATATATCTTTTTAAAAAAATGGAAATCACTAATAAATGCGCAATTGATGCAAGCTTTGATATGTCCTATACTGAAATGCATTGCATTCGGACATCTTTATTATTGTGTTTAGCTGTCAGAAATTCTAAATGGCACAAAGGTAGGTTTGGTAAAAAATATGCATTACCTCCGAATACATGTTAAAAGTTGTGTCATTTCCACAAAGTGAGAGAATAGTAAACAATAGTTAAGCAATAGGTGCAGGGTAATACACTCTTTATTTCTACCAAGTTTCAATAGCCTAAGTTTAAATATTTCTGAGATGTCAACAATAAAAGCAAGTATTCGTAGGTAAATTTCGGTAACCGAATGTTACCTACGAATACAATTTGACATCATGACAGTATTGTGAAACACCGCCATTCATGCCAATGCCCATATTGGTACATAACGAAGGCCTGTATGTTTGCTATCAAATCATATGTCAATGAAAGTTGCGAATTCACATACATGCACACCATGCAAAACTGAATACGGCTTAATTGTTGAAAAATATGTACTCAGACGACGGTCTGCTCATTTGAAAGAAAAATCAGATTCAAAGAATATTAGAAGGGGAAAAATACTTGGATTTGTCAACTGTCATGTGTGCTTCATTTTAAATGTTTACCGACCTGGTTTCTGAGTAATTTGTGTCCAATTTGATTTATTCGAAGGTAACTTTTGACGTTTTCGCTAAGGTTACCTACGAATACCATGGAAAAAACGACTGTTCTCATTGTCTCATGATCTAGACAACACAGTGATGGACCCTGGTACAAAGCTAATTGTAGTTGCCCTCAAACGAAAGGTCACAAGACGTAACTGACTCCAAGATGGACTTCACAAGTCTGCAATAACGGTTTTAAGCGATTTGTGTGCAATTAAGCAAATTAAAGTCACTTTAGTGCCTTTGTTTCAATCCTCTTTCAACCGCTGTGAACCGACATTATTAATACATGATAGAGTCTAAAGTATCAATAAACGCATTATAAAGAAAATAATACATTCAAAGTGCTTTATAAAATGAAGTTTTGATTGCGATATCCACCAAAAGACTAATTCTGACCTACAAATCCTGAAATGTTACTTACGAATACAGCATAATACATGACATGTGTAATGAAGTGTCCCTACCAATGGAAATTTATTGTCAAAAACTTTAAGCGGTACCCCAGGACACTATTATTACCCATATACGGATTCATTCAACAATTATTTATTATGTAAAATTGCTGATTAACTACTTGTATATCAAAAATGAAGTGGTCAAAATCTTGCTAAAAGCATCAACATTTTTTGATCTAAGGTAATAGCATTTATTCATTTGGACGTACCATCTGAAAGAGATCTAAAAACTACCATTTTATTAATTCATTACCATAATAGTAAAATTTAAACCTCTAAACTCAATATAGATATTGTTAAATCGCTCATGTTACCTACGAATACCCGGGTTTCTTCACCTTTTCATTGTATAAAGCGTTATAGGTGTATGCGTATAATTCCTAATATTCTTGAAAACATATGTCCTACTCGTTCTTATACAATGTGTAAATTGATTCATACTCATTTGATAAATAAAATACAGAAACTGACCTAACCTTCATTTTCAAAAATAAACTAGCATAAATTGACTAATTGATCATATTGATCGCGTTATAAAAATAAAAACAAATATTTTCTGGTTGCATTTTCCTGACACCCTGTGGTCTACATTACACGAAAAAAGCGTTAATGGGAATATTCCATTTGTTTTAGGTTGATTAGTATTGCGATAGTGAAAGCATCCTAGTGGTATTCGTAGGTAACATTGGGTTTTGATATCACATTTACTATCACACGTCCTGGATTTATTTTTCAAGATTAGTAATGGCACTTTTGGTTCCTATAAGGCCAATATGTCATCAATCAATGGGCAAAAGGAAAAAATTGTGGAGACATTTTATTTCGGACTTTTATTTTTGGCCCGTGGACACTTTTGGTTGCCACGTCAAAAACTTTTTTTATCCCGTGAAATTTTTCAGTCCCCCCCCCCACCAAGGTATTTTATAAACGTTCCCTTATTTTTTCCCGTTTTAAAACGAGGGCGCTATTGTAACACGGGCTGTATTTAGCAGTAAAAAAAAAGTCAGCGCGAGAGTGAAATATTTCACTTTTTCTCTCGATTTTTCGTCATTTTCACAGTCATAATGTTCTGCAGCAACAATTCAATGAACAATCATCCCTGAAACACTGCAATGTAATAGTCGTAGTTGTGAAACGCGGGACTAAATAGCAACGATTATTTTCCCAATCGCATGATCGACATTTGCATGTATGTAAGCTTACCTAAATGCTTTTGAAAGTAAACAAGTAACATGCTTTCCACACAACCAAGTGATGAAGATGACCAGTATGTGCTGGTTGCTAAAGTTGACAATGCCAGGAATGTCTCTAACATACTCAAAGCTGTGCATTTCAAAGAAAGAGAGGTAAGAATAGATCGACAAATTGAGTCATTCCATCTCAGCCAAAAATTCAGAAAAGGTTGCAGGTGTAGATACAGACTTTAAGGTACATATTTCGAGGTGCATAACAGACACAAAATTTGTGTCATAACAAACACCAAATTGGTGTCGATGACCTGACATGCATGCATTCTTTTGTGATGGTCTTTCAATTTGTGTCGGTGTCCTTGGCAGACTTGACTATGCTTCAGTGGTCATGAAAGGATTCAATAGATAACCTCTGCCCCACTAATCCCCAGCTATTGTCTGAAATTGCACCTCGGAAGATATATTATAACAACTCAGTCCCTCAAATGATAGTCATATAACGACCAAAAGATAAATGACTGACTATCATTGAGGACTGAGTTCCGCAGTCTATTGCAGGTGGTCCGTCGGTAACGCCTGCTGGCTGTTGCTGAAATACATCTAAACAAATTTACGCTTAGTTACAGTCAGAACAAGAATCTAGTATGAAGCACAGTAACGTTTAACCAGCGTAGCTCTTTGAATTTCAATTTGCACATGTACACGATAAATGCATTCGGTGTATGTGTGTGAAATTGGCAGACTTGAAGTCCATGTACAAAGACTAGAAATTACATTTCAAATGTACACCAAGGTATTCTCACTATGAGATATTGACACTGAAAATCACACTGAAACTGCAGAGTAACACTGAAAAATTATACAATAGATAATACCACTGAAATAGCACTGAAAAGAGTTCTTTTATTATCAGATTAATGTCTATAATCACACTGAAAATTGACCGCAACATTTCTCAAAATGTGAGGTCATTCAATAATCCCACTGAAGCTGAAATGGTCCTAATCACACTGAAATGTATTGGGCCATGCTATTGTTATGAAATTTAATCCCTAGATAATAGCCACACTGAAAATACCAATGGAGTAACAATGGAAATGGCTAGAGTAACGCTGAAAATGGTTTTCAATGTGATTTTCAGCGTCAAACTTTCATAGTGTCTTCCCTGACTATTTCACTTACCATGTCACTGTTGCCCTAAACTTGTTTCAAGTAAGCTTCCTTGGTTGTATTATGTGTCTGGAAACCTTTGGTTCAAATTTGTAGTATAATACGTTTATGGGACCTTTGGACGTCCAACCGATCGATTTGAACGTACCATTGGCCTGGAGAGGAGGCATCTCTGTAGACGATAAATCAATATGACCTTCATGAAGTAAGGATCAGCCAAGCACGAAAAATTTCTTGTTTAACATAACTAGTTTATTTTTACCGTAGGCCTATAATCACAATACAGGGCCTGCTTCAAGTGTAATGTGCGAGAAAATGATTTCTTTGATATTCTTCTTGATTTGATTAATATTATACTTTTGTTTTTAATACCTTTACATCATAGGCCTATACCTTGTTTTAGTAAAAATATAGTCTAAAACAAAATGAGATTTCCCTCCACCTTTTCTTTTTCAAAGAAAGTTTTCAAGCTGGAAATAATGTCACAGATATTTTTGTTGCCATGTTTAAAGATACGAAATACCTGTGTGATGGTTGATGAAGGCTCAATATCGACTATAATGGCATACAATGTAGGAAATATATCAATTGTGTGAAGAATACTTTGTGGGAAGTTAAATTTTATGTATAATTCTGACTTACAAAGTATTGGTTAGTACTTTTGTGATTTTTCCAATTGGCGTTAAACATGTTTAATGCACGACTGCATTTGTAATGCTAATTGGGAAGTAAACAAAATATTCTGTTGGCGTGGCCTGAACTAAAGGTCTGTAGTGCAAATCTGTCTGTTTATCCAGCGTTTAGAGAATGTGTACTCAACCGTTGCTGTCAAAAGACCTTTGATTCTGATTACTTGTCTGAGTGTTTAATGACATTGTACCATATATGCCTACTGCGGATGCGGTGGCATAGCATAATTCTCCATTGACGTATAAAGAACATCATTAACAAACTTTAGTACTTCTCGGACCTAAAGATTATAAGAGATTATACACTTGGATGATATTGTATTCATACTTGCATCTACCAGCATCTACTGCTACGTCGCCCGAAGCTAGCCTTTCGAATATGCCTGTAATATGCCTGTGTGTAAATAAACGAATTAGTATGAAGCATGCACGCAAGATTAACATCGTCACACGTCTGCGCATGTCCGTAGGTGCTAGGCCAAGTATAAACTTTCATTTAACATTCTAACCAAGCACATGCACCTCAAATCTAACCTTCTACCTCTCTTCCGGCAAACATAGTCCAAGGGTCCCTTAAACGTACTATAATAATCCTGAAATTATGTGTCCTGTTTGTATTAAACTTGCAACATGCCTGAAATGGTGGTGATTAGTCCGAATAATCAGACCCAGAACAAAATATTAATTTCTGACATGATCGTGTACTGGGTCTGAACTGTTTCCATATGAAATCTTGATGGCAACTTGGACAATAGAAGCACATGGTTCTCACGTGACAGCTTTTTTAATCCCTATTCATGTTACGTGAATCACGCTATTGTGGACCATCCTTCTGATACTTGAGTGTTTGGACAAGCGGAACGGTCTTTTGTCTACCTCTCTGTTTGTAAACAAACCAGGAGGTCGAAATCGTCCTCCTCGCCGAATTTCGAAAGTCAGCGTATTAGTACGGCACTAGGTGGTGATCAAAATTGGCTCCCAAAATGTCTGACAAAACAATCCCTTAACCTTTTGACCTTTCCCAGAGGTGTGTCTTATTCTACCAATACCCTGAACTGAGGCTGTGACTATGAGATACTTCATACATAATGTATGCATAACCTACATGACATAGTCCATGTGCTTTACTGCCACATCAGCAGAAATGAGTGTAGTCTCTTGCTAAACATGCATTGGCTGCACATGCATAAGGCCGTATAAAATTAATGTTTTGGTTCTCGTCCAGAGGATTTTCATGAATTGATGAGGGAGGGAGGTGTTTGTTTTTTTTTTCCAATGTAAAATTAGCATTGTCAGTAGTTTTCGGTCTTCTCCAACAGTGCTCGAGGAAACGATGAGGCCTTTTTTTTTTTTTTCCAAATGTGAGATTCTGAGGGATAAACCCCCTAGAGTACCACAAAAAGACTTGGAAGTGATGCTTGTTCTCTAATAAACTTATATGAAGATTTCATAAATCATTCCAAAGTCTAAAAAAATTGAAAAATCTATAAAAAAAAAAAAAAAATCTGACAAATCCCAGAAATTGAGGAGGGAGGGGACGAGAACCAAAATATTAATTTTACACGGCCTAACATGTGCTCTCACAAGCTTTGTTGAAGGTTTTGAAAGGTCATGTTTTGGCACATATACAGTGAGCATTTTCAGCTGGACACAGACAGGTGGATATTTAGAATTTCATTTTAAAACAAAGTGAGTACGGTACAAATTGGGGATCATATTTTTCAGATATGGAATAAGGGTTTTTAGTGCATTTTGAAGGTGGTAGGTGTTTGGGAATTCTCATTATAACTGGTGCAGATATCATGTTTTGGAATGTAAACAACGTTGACAGCTTGTCCACCTTATATCTTACTTTGGGGTTATGCTGGGCAAGTCATACTGACGTATGACTTGCCCACACTGGGTATACATTCGCAGGCATTGAGTTTTGCAATGTGATAGGTGTGCTGTAAATCGCACGCCTGGATAACCCGAGGTGTGCTTTTAGGTGTGCTGCAAATCGCATACCTAAATAAACCAAGGTGTGCTTTTTTCAAAACTGGTGTATGACTATGATTTCATTTTCAGCTAAAACTTAGCAATTGTGACAACATACATGTACTTTTTTTAAATGGCCATGGTAAAAGCTCTGGGTGTATACTGCATAGATGTCCCTGGACTTTGGACTTATTGCTAGTGTCATTTGTAATTTTTTTTTTTAATTAGTTTTTTTTTTTTTGGATTTAGAATGTCCCTAGAATGTCCCTGGAACTTTATAATGTCCCTAGAATTTTTTTTTAATTTAAAAAAAAAATTACAAAAAAGATTTTAAAAATTATAAATTCTTGTTTAAAATAGGCAAATTTGTAAATTATGTTCACATAATAAACTATGAATGATTTTAAAATGCATTTGTTTTGTATGCTTCTTTACTTCATAAATAGGTTGTAATGTGAACATCAATTATAAATTTTCTTATTTTGAACATGAATTTATAATTTTTAAATCTTTTTGTAATTTTTTTCAAGTTTAAAAAAATTAAAAATATTTCAGGACATTTTTAAGTTCCAGGGACATTCTAAATAAAAATAAAACTTAAAAAAAAAAATTTTTTTTTTTTTTTTTTTTTTTAGGTGTGCGAAAAATCGCACCCTCGGCGTATTTTCAGGCGTGCGGCGCGTGCGAATCGCACTCGCACGCCTTAAAACTCAATCCCTGCATTCGGTGCTAGAGTAGAGTATGTTGCTATCATTTTTCGGTCGGAGACGGACAGCGTTGACATTTTTTGCAACGGGTGTTATTTATTCTCTTAATGTTGACATTCGGATGAAAGTTATTTTGATGAGTCATTTGCTTATTTTGTATGTGTGGCTCACGCAAGCAATACGAAGTATTGCTGTGTTAACAGCCCCCGAAATGGTCTACTTTTAGCGGACCTCAACTCCGAAACAGTTTAGTCATGTAGTTTAAAATTCAATCCCCAACCCTTTGCTTAAAAATGCAATCCCCAACCCTTTGCTTACCTTTGGGACGAATTTGTGTGAAGAATGCCCGGTACAAACATAGCTTCAGTCCCGTTAATGAATATTTCTTCCGTACTCCAATGGTTCCAACTGGGTTCCAACGTGGGCGTCACGATGATAGCCTCCTACACAACCAGATTGTGTCGGTCTGACGCTCGTCGATCCTAACAAACCTGTGATAGCCACAGTCTGGCCTGAGACATGATCGTGTACTGGGTCTGAACTGTTTCCATATGAAATCTTGATGGCAACTTGGACAATAGAAGCACATGGTTCTACGTGACAGCTTTTTAATCCCTATTCATGTTACGTGAATCACGCTATTGTGGACCATCCTTCTGATACTTGAGTGTTTGGACAAGCGGAACAGTCTTTTGTCTACCTCTCTGTTTGTAAACAAACCAGGAGGTCGAAATAAATCCTCCTCGCCGAATCACGAAAGTCAGCGTATTAGTACGGCACTAGGTGGTGATCAAAACTGGCTCCCAAAATGTCTGACAAAACAATCCCTTAACCTTTTGACCTTTCACAGAGGTGTGTCTTATTCTACCAATACCCTAAAATTCAATCCCCAACCCTTTGCTTAAAAATGCAATCCCCAACCCTTTGCTTACCTTTGGACGAATTTGTGTCGAAGAATGCCCGGTACAAACATAGCTTCAGTCCCGTTAATGAATATTTCTTCCGTACTCCAATGGTTCCAACTGGGTTCCAACGTGGGCGTCACGATGATAGCCTCCTACACAACCAGATTGTGTCGGTCTGACGCTCATCGATCCTAACAAACCTGTGATAGCCACAGTCTGGCCTGAGACTAATTTTATACACATGCGACGACGACATAGTATCAGCTAATCATAAGCCTTGTTAATGTCCGTTTAGTTGCACTGCTCATGCGTCATGCCGATCAGCGGCAAGCGACATGATAGTACGAAACCAGCATTAGAGCCGCCATTTTGCACATGTGTGTTTTGCTCGTGAGAAAAATTACCTTTTGTTGATGTTTATCAAAGAAAATTTTCGATAACGGGTCATACTAGGATTTCAATTTTTTATTTTTAATGAAGTTACATGTTGTTTTCAGGAATAACACAGGAATTTTTGAGTTTTATTTCAACTGGTAGTGTAGGAAGGTGAGCGAATTCGTGATGAGGTTTTCTCGTTTCAACGATCCGATAGTAGGATACGAGACGTAGGCTAAAAAGGTCTTACGCATGCACGGTGGTGTTCTTGAAATCATCTAGAAATGCTTAATTCGCTGGTCTTGGTACAAGTGCTTATTTTGAACAGTCTAAAATTTTGTTGAAGTGCAATTTTAGCAACATTTTTTGTGATCGGCTATGTTTACTTCTGAACTTTCATTGCTTCCGCGAATCCGACTAGATTTTGAATGCAATCGGTCTCTAGCCTAGAATGTGAAGAGCTCTATCGATGAGAAATTTGTGGCTAGACTTCTCGAGCAACAATATCATCATCACACCAAGATCAGATTCATAGCTAACTTTTACCCAAGAACCATTACCGAACAACCTACTTGCCATCATCAACAAACCCACAGTCAAGATATTCAACTCATTACTCATCCAAGATCAGACCACTGCCACCAGAAGGCAAGAAGAGCTGTACATACATGTAGGTTCGACTTCTCAGCCGATGTCTCACCCTTCAGCTAAGTCAGCACCAGTCTTTTTACTCAAGTGCACTTCAACTTTGTTTTATAAATCTTCACTTCTTTGTTGGTTGTGGGCGTACAGATTTTTGATGTTTGTTTCTGCACCAAATGTGATGTTTGCACCAGTTGGCGAGATACCAGTGAATATTGGTCTACCAAGAATCACTGTAGAAGTAAAAGTCTTTTACAGTTTACTAAGCTGGCGGTGGCTATAGCACCCCTCAAAAAATATTTTGTGGAAAGGGAACAACATGCCCAAATGTCTGACAGCTATATTTTGTAGAAAGGGCACTTCTGGTACTTTTTGACATTCTATGTTATTATGTTTTCATGTTTTGTTATACTGTTTTTCTATGTTCCAGCTCGCTACAGTTTTTGCCAGTGAAAATGGTCTTAAAGTGACAGTAGAAGATGCTAAATGTGTGCAGGCCAATGCTTTCATCCAGACAGGAGTCTTCCAAGAGTATAATATGACTGTGGATACAACTACATTTAAGATCAATCTCTCAATATTACTGGTAACATATACATTGTAGTCAGTTCACTGTATCTACGGTATCTAAACAAAAATTGACAAGCAAACAAAGCAAAGGTATAGACCATGGCTTCTCAAACTCAAATTTTATAAGAAAAATGTGACGCGACCAACAGCATAATACCGGTAGGCCTACTGACAAAATAATGATGTTACTTACCAAAACTTCTCAGTGGCATACGGGGCAAAATTTCCAGAGTGGGCACAATTTCCAAGTCCTTTTTTTTTGTGTGTGGGTGGTGGGTGGGGGTGTGTGTGTGAAAGTCCTGGGACCCCTTTTGGGAGAGATCGCGACCCCAAAAAGGTTGCAACTCACAGTTGTGGGAACCGCTGGTATAGACTGTAAATGTATTGGGTTATGGGGCAAGGTATGAGATTCTCATGCCCAAATAGTTTGTATTTAAGGGATCTAAAATGAGCGTTTATTGGGTTTCGACAGTATTTTTTGTGGGACCTGAGAGCACCCCAGACCTATCAAATTGCATTCTGAATACGAAGCATGTCTTTCTGATATCAAATAATTTTCATTTTTTGAAAATCACAATTTAATACAAATTTTATGACAAATTATAAAAATTTGATATTTTTCAAATTTTTGATATAATACAGTCCTCGAAGTAAATTATATAAATCTAATGACATATTCTTAAAGTGTATGTAGCAGGGAGGAAAAGCCGACGGTCAATTGAAAATGTTGACCTTTCATATTGAAGATATGGATTTTTTTCCCAAAAGACCTAATTTTTTGGTGTTTTGGGAAAAAAAACCCATATCTTCAATACCAAAGGTCAAAATTTTCAATTGATCGTCGGCATTTCATCCCACCTAAATACACTTTAAGTATAAATCATCAGATTTATAAAGTTTACTTCAAGTACTGTTAAATATCACAAATATCAATTTTTAATGATTTGCCATAAAATGTGTATTAAATTGCGAATTTCAAAAATTAAAATTATTTGATATCAGAATGACATTCTTCGTATTCAGAATGCAATTGATATGTCTGATGTGCTCTAATGTCCCAAAATAAATACTGTCCAAACAATTCATACCCCAGCCCTTAAATTGTTTATCACATTTTCTTGTTTTTTCAGTCATGTTTGAACATATTTGGTTCCAATCCTGCAAGTGCTGGTGGTGCTACACCTGCTCTGAAGATGTGCTATGGAGGCTATGGCACACCACTTATGCTGATGTAAGTTGAAGTTTACCTAGAGAACACATAATATTATGTATAAATTAAATTTCATGTGGAATCAGTATATATTTAAGTTATTTTGGAGATTTCATAGCATAATACATGTATCCACATTAGAAATGATCCCCCATCACTTTGCAATAGTGAATAAAGGTACCGTAAGGCCCCCCCAAAAAAGAGGTTTGTCTCAAAGCTCGCACGCGCATTTGTAAAATCGTGAGATTTGGAAAAAAACAAATGCGAATTTTTTTATTTCAAAAAAAAAAAATCGTATTTGCATTTGTTTTCAAACCACTCGTGAGCTTTGAGACAAACCTTTTTTTTTTTTGCCTAATGTTAATTATGTGTCTCATTTGTCCGTGGTAAATCACAGGTGATCTTGAAATCCATTTGGCAAGTCTTTCAGAATTGAACATTTTAAATTGCTACTTGGCATTGGGCTAGTCGGCGTAGAAATCCACATGACTGACTTGATATTTTATTTGCCCAGTTCTTTAATACACACATTTATTTGCTTTAAAGCCCTAATGTACGATTTCCTTCAAATTTTAAATTTGTTATTCTCTAATCAAAATGCTGAAATAATACTAGTAATAATTGTCGGGGAGGGTTTCTGTCCATTTAAGCTGAAATAACAAGAAAGTGAAAAAAACCCTACTGGTTATTTTGGCCGTTTAATATATAGTTCTATAGGAGGACATAAAGTCAATTCAGAATTATGACTTTATGTCGAACTTTGCTCTGTTTGACCTACATGCACATCAAATTTGGCTGATTCCATTTAGATGCAAGTTGAGACATGTGTAAACATTATAAATATGCCAAAAAATCAGGTTTTAAAAAAAATAACCAATTTCATATTATAAGATCTAATCATACTTTATGGCTTTAAACCTTGCAAAGTTATTTCTGGTAGTATTCAGACAAGGCATAGCATGATCAGTGGCGCCAGGAAATTTTTTTCAGGGGGGCATTAGGGGGGCAAAGTGAATTTCAGGGGGGGCAAAATCAACAAAGTTTGCGCAAAATTACCGTAAAAAGTTGAAATTTTCGTAATTTTGGGTTTTTTCTGGGGGGGGCAACAGGGGGGCAAGAGTTCTGACTGGGGGCATTTGCCCCCCATGCCCCCCCGTGGCGCCGCCACTGAGCATGATTTGTAATAATAACACTGCATAATTTTTTCCTATAGATCTGTGAAAAATCTAGTTGCCTGTGAGGCTGACATACAGTGTTTTTGGTTGGCCAACAAGCCAACATCAAATTTTGGATATGCTGGGCAAGTAATTCTGCAAGGCCTGGTCTTTTAAAAGCAGTTATAATAATAGCAGCACCTTATCTAGGATGACAAGTGTAATAGCTGCCAGGTGTCATATTGTGTCAAAAGTCTATAGGGCAGCTATTGCAGATATGCTCATTATATTCAACTTTTCATTGAAACAGGTTGGAAGAAAATGGTGTAGTAACAGATTGTCACATCAAAACATTGGAGCCAGATGAAACCCTAGACTTCAATTTCAACAGCACCAATGTCATCAATAAAATAATCATGAAGGTAGGTCAGAAGTTCCTACACCTATACGTATAATGAAAATTGAATTGTCACTGATACTATCAAATGTAGGGCACATGTGCCCCCCCCCCCCCCATTTTGAAAGGGGCTCAATATCAAATGTCCCCCTAACCACAATTTGTCAGCTTAAAGTCACAAGCTTTGTGTTTGATGATTTAGAATAAGAACAAAATAGTAATATTAGATTTATATGTGTTTTGAGATCTGTGTTACTACATTGTATAACCAATAATAGTGTATAAATTTGCTCAAATGGCTTCAATAAAAATAGCAAATGTTAAAAAGCATGACATGCAGCACTGACACCTCAAACTCCAATTTAAAATAATTTGTGTCGCACCACCATTCAAGATGGATTGACGCTCCTGATCAAAAATACAAAAATGGGGTTACATGACTGGGTGACTCCATTTGCAATCTGCACCCCCCTGTTTGGGAGATTAGTTTTGGTCATGTTTTCCATGGGGGGATATAGATTTCAACTGGAATAGCCGATGTAGTGCTGTCGTCGGCACCGTTTTTTTAATGTTGACATGTCGATATAATTCAGATATCGACGTCGACATAAAAAAAATCCAAAAAACATTTTTTTTTTTTTTTTTTTTAATTTTCAAAAAATATTTTTGGCCAGAAAAGTAAGTTATAGGCCCAAAATGACTTGTTATTCAAGGTTGAAACCTGAAATACTGCTTCTCAAAAAAAAAATGCCAATTTTTTTTTTACAAAGTTGGATAACATTGTACATTTTAATTACTTTTACTTTTATTGAACAGCTAGCAATGCATACTAATTCAATGTGTCCCAGACTGGTCAATAGAAGCAAAGGTAATCAAAATGTACAACTTTATCCAATTTTGTAAAAAAAAATTGGCATTTTTTTTTTAGTAGCAGTATTTCTCTGGTTTCCAACCTTGAACAACAAGTAATTTTGGGCATATAACTTGGTTTTGGCCAAAATATTTTTTGAAAATTAAAAAAAAAAAATTTTGATGTCGACATGTCGGGATACGTGCCGATGTTGACATTATGTCGACATAAGGCATGTCGACGACGGCACTAAGCCGATGTGACTGAAATCCTGTGGCATAATGGGGAGAAGAGTACCCCGGACATGCAAGGCAGGGTTTATCTCCATCCTGCATATTTTATCACTCATCCCCCATCCCCGAATAAGTAAATTACACAAGTACAATAATCACGTGGGATAAAGAAAACTAAAACAAGTTTCTTTTCACAACTTCACTGACTTTATTTCTTGCCTGTCTTTTCAGTCTGAATGTTTGAAGGATGCCTTTCAAGAACTTGACATGACTAGTGAGGTGCTAGAAATACTGATGTCACCAGATAAACCATACTTCCGGATGTCCACATTTGGTAACGCAGGTAGCGCATATGTAAGTGTTATGTTGATATGGAATTGTGGTATTTTATGAAACTAGACTTAGGTTCACCTCAAGTTCAGTAGTGATGTAGATGGTATTTCGCTGGTCCTAGTATGCACATGTACAAGGGTGGTTTGTCAGTGCACTTGATTCACAACCACAAAGAAGCATTGCCGTCATAACCGAACTTGAGGTGAACCAAAGTATTGCAAAAAATATTTGAGGGTCTGAGGCTGTAAAACTTTCGAATAAAAATAAAAAACAACAAATCTTCCTTTTAAATACAAACTATTTGATTGCAAAACTTAAATACAGCTTCTATTGATAACAGTACATTAAAAGATGCATACCTTGCAATTTTGTCTGAAATAAACATGTTTAAATGTGACCCGATCTGATCCACTCAGGCTGAAGTCAGAAATTTTGAAAATTGAGTGTATTTTGATTGAGTGTATAGTGATACTTTATTTTATCCTTTTGTTAGTTTTAAGAGCACTGGCCCAGGGATCTGAGTTCAGATTTTCTTGTGTCAATTCCGATTATCTGTTTTGATATGTTATTCCTACTATTATTATGTTGTTTTCTTTCTTTTTTTATTTTCAGTCTGATTTCCCAAAGGATTCTGACATGGTTGAAGTATTTCAATGCACACAGACACAGACAAACAGGTAATGGCTAATTTGATACAACTAACTACATGTAGTAATACTTTCTTCCAAAAGAAAACCATGTTTTACAGGTGGAGGGACTCATGAAGTCGGGTGGATCATCGGGTGTTTTAGTACATACATGTTCATTCCTACAACAATTTATTATTTGCAAATGGGAAATAAACAAGTCGTGTATTAAAAAAAGCCAGACTGACCGACAGACCTGACTTCAAGTCCTGTTTCGTCGCCTTTAAATTTGGTAGTAGAGACTGACCGATCAAGTCCTTTTCTGAATCGGCCGATTGGCCGATCAATTACCTCTTTGATCTGCCGATTCAATCACCGATCACCGATTACCAGTTCCCCAATTGTAAACAATGGCTGCCATCGCTGTGAGTAAATTTCACCCGTATGTTGAAAGGGTACTTGTACGCAAAGTATTAGCATAATTATGTACGCTCTGAGCACCAAAAAAACACACTCCCATATTCATTTAAAATTCTGAATTTGACCATGATTATTATAAGTTCAAATTACCTTTTCCCCCTGATGTCCCAGTCCATCGAATCATTCGATCGCCCCATTTTAATATTGTGTTTACATTCAAGTCAGTGTGAGTTTTGCACATGGCCCGTAGCTCTTTCCAATCTGACACGCACATGTTTGACCCGGAAGTAAGAACTACAATTGTACATGTTCATCTGTTGGCTGTACGGCGTACGTACATGATGTAGATGCGGGGAATTACATGATTATCTCAGCTGCGTGCCTGAATCACGGTATGATTATAGGTTTATCGCCTACAAAGCTTGTTCTTTTGCTAAATTTCGCTTGATTTGACTAGTCTAATTCGATGAAACAACCAATAAATGAATACTTGTTAAGCTTCAACAATTACTTTCATGATATTGGGTGATCGGTGCATAATTACATTGGCGGATGAAGGAAAAATCGGCCGATGCAGATCACTACCGATAAGCTAATTAACGGTCCGATTCGGAAGCTACCGATCTGATCGGTCAGTCTCTATTTGGTAATAAACAATATTTGGTTTATGAAAAGGTCAAGGGTCAGCCCTAATATGGTAAAATGTTGCATCTTCTATGTACCAACAATTTATTACTTCCTATTGCCATGGTTAACTTTTCTATTTGACTTGTATGGAAAAAAGTTGTAACATACTAAATTTTGCTATGGGTCTTGTCTTTCATAGATGGATTTTAACTTTAATAGCTCACTTTAAAATGTAATTCTTTCCTTCTCAATTTCACCCAGAACCATTTTTGCGCAAAGGAGCACCGTTCTCCTTGCCCCACCCGGGTTATCCCTACATCAAAGTTGTGTTTTTCCAAGTTGCGTATATATGATTTGTATACTGTGAAGCATGAATTGTTCACATGTCCAAAAATTGCATGAATTTTGCAAGTGATATGGATTTGCAAACTTTTCATGCTGATTTTGATTTAGTGAAAATTACATGCCGCTAAAATTGACTGTACTAAAGTCGTAAACATTTTGTGCCACAAACACATTGTTCTTTACTATATACATGTACAAAGCCTAAATTTGGCACAGTACCCTACACATCCCCAACAATTGATTTCAGTTGTTTAATTTCCAGGTATAAATTGGTACTACTGAAGCCTACAGTGAAAGCCTTGATGCTATGCAGTAAAGTCTCCATCCGTACTGACCATAGGGGCTTCCTGTCCTTGCAGTATATGATAAGGAATGAGGATGGCCAGATATGCTTTGTGGAATACTATGTAAGTATATATGATGCCATTGGGGTATTCCAGTTAAAATCCATACACTCCTTATTGTAGACACCCACCCTATTGAAGACATGTCAAATAATTGTCCAAACAGGGAGTGTGAATTTCAAATGGGATTACCTGAATGGGTGACTTCATTTAAACTCCTGTTGGGGAGATAAAGATCATATTCCATAAGGGTGTATGGAAAACAACTGGAATAGCCTATTGCAGTTTGCTGGGCCTCTTTCTTTTGTTGCTCCTTAGAATTCATTTTTTGATTCCCCCTGATTTCCCATTTATAAACATAATTTTACTACCAAGAAATGAACAAATTTCATATAACTTGATATGCAGGTAGTGTTGGGGACACGTATTGCTGATGCTGTTTTGCTTTAGTTTTTATTGGATAATTGCAAAAACAAAGGGTAACTTTTCGTAAAAACATCAAACAATTTTATCCAATTTGATAGGTAGGTAGTTTTTTCAGCAAGTATTATTGAACTTATTCTTCTTTTCTTTCTGTGTTTTACTACCTTTTAAACACATTGTTACAACTTCTCTATAGTCATCGTAACTTTACTATGTATTCCTGTTGTAAATCCCTATTACTTTTGATGCTTATCAATCTTAAATGAGGGTGCACGACTCAACTCTTTAAAACTTCACTTTTTGCAAGTTGAGGGTCAGGTAAAGACAGCCAGTGCAGAGAAAACACACAGAGTCCAGTGAGTTTTCACATGAAATTGCTGACTAGATCACCCTATAATTATACAGCTGACGTCAGCTTAAAAATAGATTGGTGTTTCTGAAATAACACATTTTGAAAGCTTAGTCAAATCATGCTTATTTTTCATAGACAATCTAATTCCCAGGCCTAAATGAGGATTATATGATTCAGGGCCTAATAATGGGGTTTTAAGCCTTTTCTAATGTATTACTTTAAGTTCCATGACGCTTTTCGAAACACCAATTTTTCCTTAAGAGATTCAGAATTACTGGTGTACACTCTTAAATGGAAGTTCTGATACGTCGTAACCTAAAGATCGATTTTGAGTGTTGTTTATCTTTCTTTCCTTTTATTTTCAATTTGTTTTTGATTTTTATTGGAGGGGGCAACTGGGGGATCTCTGACTGGGGGCATCTCCCCTTTTAAACAAAGTATTTAACTATATAATTTATCATCCATAATATGGGCAAGTTGGAGAGCAGGTTGCAGTTGGGAAAAAATAACATTGCTTTAAGAATGTTTTTTTTTTTTTTAATTTCATGTTCCTATATGGACCTAAGCAAATTAACCCCAAAATCGGATAACTACAATTGATCTCAAATATTTCCTCTTCATTCTTAGTGCTCTCCAGATGAAGAATGTGATGAGGACTATGAGGAGGACAGATGATGATGATGATGACTTCACAGAGGATGGCCTGTACATTCCAGAACAGATACATCAGCATATGATAAGGCCCTGAAAACAGCTATACAGCTTCATATTGGGACAGATTTTGAGGCATTGTTTCTTCAAGGATGATCCAGGGAAACTATCTGTTCAAAGACTGGCTCAGACCTTAACATCTGACTCTATAGCACCACAGTTTGGATACACAATAGCATATGGTCAATGAAACTGCATCACCTTGGCATTCACATGTCAGGAGAACTGATCCGTTAGACCAGTCTTCTGCATGAATAACAATGCAATGTATCAAAGAAGAAAATATGACATTATTAAAGCCTGTAATTTTACTTTTGACAACAAAGGAGAATAGGAATGTTTTTTACAAAGAAAATCCAGTATATTTCCTGAAGTAGTGAAAAGTAGTTTTGAGGGTAATTTAAGGGGCTCTGATGGTTTTTGCCAGGGAGAAATTCTCAGAACATTATCCTGAGATAAATGTTTGTTTAAAAAATTTTTTTAATATCCATAAAGTCAAGATATATTGTAACCAATCTGTACTACATGGCTGCTTGGCCATTGTGAAAAAACAAAGCTATCAGTGGCGTAGCGAGGGGGCACATGCCCTGGGCGCCACCCTAACAGGGGCCGCCGAATTGACCAATTTATCATCAAATCTGTGCCCCCTCAAAGCGATGAAAGGCAAAATTGTCTTGCGCTTTGCGTGCATTTCAGCACAAGATCATTTGAAAGATCAATTCAAGACTGATATTCAACTTCATTATAACCAAAATTAGTTAGTGGTAGGCCCTGTTTGTGCAAATTTCTGCATGCAGACAATTGTTTCAAGAATTGGGGGAGGGGTGTCATTATGAATTCTTAGTCCTGGGCGCCACAACCCCTAACTACGCCACCAAAATCTATGACCATGATCACCTAGAGATGTGGTTAGCTACACTGACATGGAGGGAGCAGATCCTCTTAAATCTTATTGTAATCTGCGACACCTCTGTAGCAATCTTATCTTTTTTAAATATTCACATCTGACAGTGGCCGTGGTCATGGGTATAGAGTATAGTTACACACAAGGGTAATGCAGTCTCACAGTACATGGAAGGTGACACACAAGATATAACTTTGGATATATTTAAGAAATAAAGGGTAATGCATGATCCTTTACACGAAAATAATGTGTCGAGGCAGTAAAAGCGTAAATAATGGGTGAGGCGCAGCCGAACCCATTATTTAAACGATTTTACTGCCGAGGACACATTATTTGCGTGTAAAGGATAATGCTGCACCCTTTATTTCTATTCTATTACCACAAAATAGTGCGATTTAAAGTGAAAATATCACATTTTTTGCCCAAATATTTCAAGTTGTTTACCTCAAGGTGTAGTGCCTACACGTAGCCAAAGCGTATGCACATTCCAATAACACAACCTAACATTCCATTCTCCCCTATAAGCAGGTATGCACATACAATAACACACCCCTGGCATTCCATTCTCCCCTACATAAGCAGGTGTGCTGTGCGCTTTGCTGTGCGCTGTGATGATATAAGAACATAAAGTTCGTTGCCCTTGACACTTTATCGCTAATTAATGGTCTGTCACGTGACGCGTTTCAACAAATCACAGTGCGCGATTTTGAATAATGGGTCGTGGGGGTAATAGAATGTACAATAATTTGGCTCCATTGTTGCCAAGTATTGTTATAATTTAGACAGTAAGAATGACACATTCCCATTGTATCTTTTGATTATGAAAATTGTATTCAAATCTAAATGTATTAACATATATACAGACCCAACATAGCTGAGAACATCTTGGTTAAGATTGTACATTATAAAGTTCACATACAACACTTAAATTTTCACTGATAACTCAAAAGGTCCTAAGATGGAAAATCAACCTATGATAAATCCCCTACCACATTGGGGAACTATAATCTCTTCAATCCTTTCCGACTCACTTCGACTTACATGAAGATAGGTCACCACAGAATTGTGTTAAAACACTTTTTAGGACACCCACTACACATAATAATGGAACCACTTCAATCCCAGGAAACCCACTTGAAGTGAAGTGGATGTCCTAGAAGTGAAGTGATTGCTTTATAGTGAAGTGGTGTCATAAGAAGTGCCCCAACTTCAAGTAAGTTGAATTGAGGCACAAAGGATTGAAAAGATTATTCCCAAGTTGGGAATTTATATTAGATTTTTTTCCATCTTAAGACCTTTTGAGTCAACAGTGATTTTGAAGAAGCACCTGGAATGATAAGGGCACCATGCTCACCATCAATCAGGGCTCAAAATACTTCATGACGTTTTGTTACCTGGAGAGATTTGATCATGTCTCGCCTCCTTTTTCAACCAAATCGACGGTGATAACTCTTGTAGTGTTACATTTTTATGTAACTCATTGACCCATTTTGTGTTTGCACTACAGTGTTTGGGACACACTATAAGCATATGACTTTTAAATCCCACTGTTTTCAACTTTTTGCTAGAGTTTACATCTGTATGTTTCATATTGTTCATGTTACTTTGTTTCGTGTTGATAAAAACACATGTATATACATACTTGATGGAATTTCTTTCCCAGTCTCCTTCATTTGCGTTTCTGCTGGTTTTGTATGTTGTGGAACTTGAAGTTTATTCCCCTTGAAAAGTAAATGGCATATCATATTAAAAGGGCATTTCGTGATCCACAGCCTCATCCCCCACTTTTCTCAAAAAAAAGTTGAGATTTTTATACCACTGGAAACCTCTGGCTACATAATGTTTACCAGAAATTTCTTGCAGATTAATTCGTTTAGCAAAAATTTCGCCAAATTTGAATTATGGAACAGTGTATAATACACATAATCATGCATAACTCACAAACGCATAAAATCGGAATCAACTGAAATTTTGGGAATAAGCTTTTTTCGTGGATATCTACTGAAAATGTCATAAAAAAAGGATGCTAGGATTATGAAATACTCCTTTAAGCAATTGCTAGATGTGTAGCGTTTCTAGTTTTTTTGACATCACTGATCAGCAGAGCTCTGTGCAACAATAAACCCACAGTTACCCGATTTTCAAAATTGAAATGACAAAACCTCGTATCTATATAATATGCGATGCGAAATCAGGCAAAATCAGCCAGAACAAAGAAATATTAAATTTTCAGTTTCTTATGGGATAGTAAAAAGCATTTACAAAGCTGTATTTTGCAGAAAACCCCATTGAAATTAAACAACCAGTAACAAAGATATGATCAATCAAAGAGTTTCCGAAACAAAGGAAATACTACCTTTGTTTATTGGCTGTATCTCTAAATCAATATTTCCAAGTTCCGACTGATTTTGCTTGATCGCATCACATATGTCATAAGATAAGATATCTATAGTTACAAGGTTTTGTCATTACACATTTCATTGACAAAGGAAGTCAGTTATTGGTGTTAAAATTTAAAGACAGCAAAGCATTTTTGCCCTCCGGAACATTTCACTTTTTTGATATACTAGGTCTTGTCATTGCAGCGACATTATTTGAAATTGTTTAAGGGTAGACGAGGTATTGTTGGTCGAAGCAACCAAAAAATCGATTTTCATTATCTACATCAATATATTATTGAAAATTAACACCTTGATGTTTTGCAAAAGTTCATTCTACAAATCGTATATTTTGCAAACTTGCTTAATTTATTGTTGTTAATGAGTTATGTACGTTTTACAAAAGTGTTGTTGTGTTGTTTCAGCCCTCTTTACAGCGTAACTCAAGAACCGCAGCACCTATAAAAGTATATCTGTGATATTTTAATTCTTCTACACGCCGCTATGAATTGAGCAATGCAGTTTTTTGCCAAAGCGCACTACCATTCGTAAGATGCTGTGAACTACCAAATCACAACAGTTTAAAATAATTAATAACCTTAACTCCCTGAATATGTCCCACAATGGGACCAGGTCGAACATTGGACCTGGTCTAACATGCGTTGCGCATCGGACCTCTGAACTAGAGTAAACAGCTTGCAATATGATATCACTATATCAACAGACTTGCACGGTTTGCAGCTTTTTAGTAGCCTAGTCCATAGTCGACTTGTGGGCATCAAATATTTGCAACTAGGATAATGGGCAATTCCAGTTGATCCATAACCCCCTATGGAAGATATGTCCTTTAATCTCCATTATTGGGAGTGTGAACTTCAAGTCGCCCACTCGGTACCCAATTTGAACTGTGTGGAAGATTAAGGCCAGCCATGTCTTATGGGTGTATGCATTGCAACTGAAATAGCCCATTTTAAAGCCAAAATCTGAATGAAAGCTTGGGTACCATCAGGCTTTGCCGCTTGAGGAGAGTTAGAGTGATTGCTCCCGTCACTCCCCTCAAGTAAAGCTGAGGAGAGCTTTTTATTGCTCGCCTATCTTTGGTGTAACAATAATAATCACATTATATACAGTACAGTAAATATACTCTCCTAATGCTCTTCTGTAGCACTCAAGGAGAGCGATTAAAAGCTCCCCTGCAAATTTCAAACGGCAAAGTTTGGTACCATAGTGTCCAAAGTGCAGAATTATTGCCTATTAAGGTATGGTTAAAACAATGGATAGTACAAGCTACATGTTAAACACGTGTACACACTAAATACAAAATAATGCTAAATTCTGCTAACAAAAACTAATAACATAATATAGACCAATATCAACAACATTTACACAGACATGAGACAATATGCGATGTAAATTTAGCCGTATTTATGCTTTCTGGAATTAGATAGTCAACTCACCAGATCATTGTCAAAAGTTGTATCTTGAAAGTCATCAATAGCGATGGCAAAAATTAATTACCACCACCGCCCTGTGTACAGTTCCTGTTTTCACAACAATGCAGATTTGCCCCAATTAGCGTCCTCGAAAACTGGAGGACGATGAACTTGCAAAGTTGGTTGTGCATGCACAACGCGGACGCACACATTGTGCCGACTTTGAAGGCACGCATACCTGCAGCAGAGACACAGCACTACGCACTGTTAACACGCTGTTTATGCGCGCGTTGTCACTTTGTACTTCAGAGTGGACAAACTGTAATACGTTACCACTAACTGTTGTGACTACGACTACAGTCTACTTAGTAGATCTTACATTACGTTTTGTTACCTGGTGAGATTTGATCATGTCTCGCCTCCTTTTTCAACCAAATCGACGGTAATAACTCCTGTAGTGAGGGATCAACATTTAACCACAAATTGCCTCAGGCAAAACTCACTTCCTGGGAACCAAATACCACACAAGGTCATTTTTATGTAACTCATTGACCTATTTGTGTTACTGCCTCTAGCTATAATGACATCCTTGTGATCTAGTCAACTCATTGACAGATACGAACCTCAGGATGGAATTCAATTTTTGAGTCTCCAGGTAGTGCGTAATGAATTGTGCAACCCTACCCTACTCCATACTGTTACGGTCAACAGTCATTACTACTTTTGACCAGGCCGGACCTCAAAAATGGTCAGCAGGCCTGTAATAATGTCCCTCACTCTGTAAGAAACTGTCCACATTTGTTCATCTCTTGTGAGGTTCCTTGATTTGCACCTCAAAAATGGTCAGCAGGCCTGTCATAATGTCCCTCACTCTAAGAAACTGTCCACATTTTGTTCATCTCTTGCGAGGTTCCTTGATTTGCACCACGTATCTCTGCGCAACTTTCAACGCTGGTGAATAACCATCTGCATAGGAATTGTCTTCAAATAACACCAGATAGTCTTCCATTGGCTGTAAGAAATATAGTAAAGGGTAAAATTATACCAAAGCAATGCTCACAGGCTAAATGCTCACATCGTATATATACCAAATCATTACGTATTATTAGTATCCTCTTATGAACATGATTCTCCTGTGATGAATTGACATGGAGAAGTAAGCAATTCACACAAGTGAAATCCACACTCTTGAGCGGTCATAACTAATTTCAATGCAATTAATTAAAAACAATAACATTTTAAATCAAGTTAACATGTATTAAAGGAAGGTGACCCAACACAGGGTGTCCCAGAAAAAATTACCGGCCAAATAAATTTGAACGTAAGTCGAGAAATGGACATCAAAATCCAAAAATCTAAACATCAACGTGTAGCCCATCTTATTCTGCATCTTATACACCAATTTTACTGGAATCGGTTGGCTGATGGCAAAGAAATGAGCGATTACATAACCCATGCGTCAATTCACTTCATATCAAGTTTGTAAGAAAGATCATTCAACACTAGTATAATGGTTAACTGTCAATGGGCTTCATATCTTGTTCTGTGAAATCATTTTCGTTCTTTTTAAACAATCTGTTTCTTGCAAAACATTCAATTAGGTTTTGTTCAAATTAGAAAACCTGCACAATATTGAAAATGAAAGTTTGCATCTAAAGATGGTGCTCGGTACTTGTAAATATCTTTTTTTGTTAATGCTGATATAAATGTTGCATAAAGAATTATTGCATAAAGAATTCCAACTGGCTTAAAAATTTTCCCTCACACATTAATGTTTTTTGAATATTTCCAAGACACATCAATGTTGCATGTTACTTGCATGGTATCAAAAATCTGTAAGCACTTGATCTTTGTCATTCTTGGCTCAAATGTTCTTGGGAAAGTTAAAATAATAAAAATATATTTGCGCAACCTAAAGAATTAAAGTTGGAAAGCTTCCAATTGCAGAAATCAAAGTTTTCTCGGACAAACTGTTATTCATCTTTAGTGAAAGCATTAGGGGGTACTACACCCCTTGATAAATTTGTGTCTATTTTGCATTTTTCTTAAAAACTAATAACACAGTGGTAACTAAAGTTATGTATATTATAGGGGCAAGGAATCCAATTACTACACTGGAATTTCAGTGACCCAAGACAAGCGGTTTGTTATTTATGATAAGAAATAAGGTACCGCTAGGATGTACCTCATTTTCTATCATATATACTGAACCATTTGTCTTGAGTCACTGAAATTTCAGTGTAGTAATTTGATTCCTTGCCCCAATAATATACGTAACTTTTGTTACCGTGTGTTATTATTTTTGAGAAAAATGCAAAATAGTCACAAATTTACCACAGGGTGTAGTACCCCTTAATAACATAACACCATCGTATTATAAAATAGATAATGTGGACTGAATTTAATGAGATACACAAACTTTAGGAAGCGGTGAGCGAGTATGGAAAAAGCGCCTGGTGATCAAACTTGGAATGAACTGCATTAATGCGCAGGATTGCGCACAATATGTAATCGTTAATTTCTTTGCAACCAGTTGACCGAATCAAATAAAATTTGCGTAGGTAATGCACAATGAAATTGGCTATGAGCTTCATTTTAAATTGTTTGATTCTGATGTCTTTTTCTCAACTTAATTTTTTCTGGGACACCCTGTATATTTGGAAAATCAAATTCTTAAGACTTATGTAAACATAAAATATTGACCCTTCAAGCATTCATGGAAAAAGAACATGTTAATGTTTCTTGTAAATGTAACTATCAATTCCTTGTCAAACTTCTATAGGAATGATTTATATATGAGTTGACATCAATATTTATCAAAGGCAAGGGACTTGCCTATCGATATGCTATTTACTTCTGCACTGTAAATGGCCTTATTGTGCTATATCAGATGTGGCGTGGGTTGAATGACTGGCACATGCCAATTCATATATAGTAATCTAGCATTATAATCAGTATGGGGAATTAACAACCATACAGTTAAGCATACTAGTACTTACTCCAGTTGGAGGTTCATCAATAAGAGCTCTGTAGAAACAAGTTGTTTGTGGATATAAAGCCATCACAAGCTACAAAGAAAGCACAAAACCAAATTTAAAACATTAAAGCTATATCAGTTCGGGGGCACTGCTAATTCAAAGACGTCTCTGATATCAAATACTCTTGAAGCGTCATGTCACATAACAGTATCATATTTCAGAGACGTCTCATAAATCACATACTCTCTAGTTTCAAAACCCAGTCGCATAACGATATAAGTAATTTTGATGAAGCGTGCCAGCGCAGTGGGAATAATTTTGTGTATAGGCCTAATATCAGGGTTGTAGCTAGCCCAAGTTGAGCATGTTGAGTGCCTGTTAATTTTACTATCCAATTCATGAATTGGATAGTAAAATTGGGATTTTTTTTACTTCAAAACATTTGATTTTGGCCATTGCAATCTAAGTGTGTTCTGGGACCATTTGTCAGAATTTGCACAGATAGATATAATTTTTGCACAGGTAGATATTTTCTAAACATAGGAAAGCTTATTCTAATACACTCAGCTTCGTTCCGATGTGCTGCATCGAGTGCCCAGCTGTCAACAAAGCTCGACGTATGTGATATCACAGACCCCCGTATGTGAAATCACTGACCCGTCTTTGAAATCAGAGACGTCCGTTTATTACCATTGCCCCCAAACTGATATGGCAGCAATTAACGATATAATATTTCAGTCTCTTTTATATTTTTGGCTGGCAGCATACATAGCAATAGAAAGGGGGGGCTGCCATCCAGAACATATACAAAGACCCCCCAAGCCAGATCCAGACAACCAGCAACCCTGTCCTGACCCTTAACACCTTCAGGTCATCCACATACACCCTCTCTTTTTTGCCCATTGCCACAACCAAGATGCATGCGCAGACCAAATGACCCTCAGGTTGTTGACAGTTAAAAGATGGATGAGAGACCTACAAACTCGATACGCTGGCGAAGTTACGTAATTAATCGGATTAATTACCATAGCAATAGGTGAAAACAATTTTGAACATATCGCGCTACACTACAAGCAGGTTACACTCATCACCTGTGTATGTCTGCAATCATAGATTGAATACAATACTGGTCTTTTCAAAGATACTAATCTTACAGGTGCAAGTAATCAGCATGATATGGTTCAATGAAGAGGTACCGCATGAACGTATCAGTGCAGCGCGGTATATTCAAAAATTGTTTTCACCTATTGCTATGGTAGTTAATCCGATTATTACGTAACTTCGCCAGCGTATAATATCCTTGATCGATTACTCATCACATCCTCTAACAACAATTGCCTATAAAAGGAAGCAGCACCCAGTATGATGGGTTAATTGCCAGTCTGAAGAAACCACTAGTGATGGGATTAATTAAAGCATCTAGATTTTATTGGAATTGTTTAAAAAGAACCTGAAATCACAGCTTTTACAAACATTCTAGTTAATCCTATCTCCATCATACCCATTAGCAGTTAACCTACTATGCGGAAAGTTCCCATGTTGAGGGTTTGCTATGTTGATAAATACACAAGATTCATGCGCTTAAAATAGCAAACCTTACTTCATACTTGTCATTTCGCACCTTCCAACAAAATTTTCATATTCCACAGCGAACACATAGTGAGTCTTTAAAGTGGCTCAAACTTTCCTCATAGAGGGGGTACACCATATTAGCCCATGACTTACCGTGCCTTTCTTAAACAGTGCCTCTGGATTTGTTTCAGGATTAGCTTTCATCAGCGGCAGTGGAATTACTCGTCGTTTTGATAAAACATGCCTATAATATTTTTAAAAAATAACAATAATAAAACATAAACCTATTGAATCCAGTAAGTGTAATTTTTTTTAAAAATTCAAATGACTAACTGCTAGAGCCTTCACCTAAATGAATTTGCACTAACATTGGACGATCAATTCAAGCAGGTCACATATACATGGAACTATGTCCTCCCAAATCGATGAGAGTGGTGAAATACTGTATGATAATGAACTATTCAAGTTCAACCTAAAATATAGAATTAATTTATTTTGCCACTAACCCCAGGTACTACTCTCTATTCCAGAAAAATACAGCACTAATGTTTTGGAATTTAAAAAAACCATCCAGTTTTGCCAAATGAAACGCAGCTAAATCCTAATCCTTTATTATTTAGTTCTAACAAAGTTAAATTTTAATATTTTGTTTATTTTTGGAAATAATGGCCAAAAACATGTGTTTTAGGGTGTTTTTTGTATGCTGTGACAATCAGGCCCAAAGACTTGTACAAAGACTAATTTCAAATTATGCATTTTAACTTTTGGAAAACACATTTTCTGATATTGTCAATAACCAATTATCAAAAATGACATAAAATATAAAGTTTTAGAGCTCACTCTTAGCCTATAATAAAGATCTTGAATGCTTAGACTTGTGCCACTACAATTGTAAGAAAACACACAAAATTGCATGTTTATGGCCCTTTTCCCCTTAGAACAAAGAGGATTGCACTTTAGTATTCGTTTTGTTTTCACTGGTCGATAATTTGACCATAAAAGGGATTGGTCATATCGACTTGCTGGGTAGCATCTTATAGTGATGCATGGAATCAATTAAACACATGTTAGTGAACTTGACTGGAACCAAATAGGTACTTTAACAAAGTATGTGATCTTGTCCATAGTGTATATCATATGGTGGTAGTTGGACAACTGAAATAATATGAAGAGTTGTGCAGTCTGCAAATTGTAGAAGCTGGTGTAAAAGTTCACCAAGTCTGAAAGATATGGCTGTCAATTAAGGTGACAAAAAGGGTATTAATGTCAAATGTGATGGTGGGTACAAGTCATTAATGTTACTTACTCTTTTCCTTCTTCATCGATATCATCTATGGTATATTTATTGGAGTTGGTATTGAACGAGATAACTTCAGCAAGTATCCAGTTCTCATCACCGTCACTCTTCACCCGTGCTGCAATCTTGTCACCGGGTTTGGCTATGTAGTTGGCCTCGGCAGGCATGCAACCACATAAAGGTGGTGGGCTGAATGAAATACAATGAGTGGATGTTCATATTAGTACTCAGCCATGACTTACCCTTCTTTTTTTTAATTGAAATAAATGCCTAAGTATTCCAAAATTATGAAAACTTATTTTGAAATAAGTCTATGCTTTAATTTGAATGTCATACTTCTGTGTATAAGTTATTTCACATTACATACACAACACCCTGCACACATGGCATTCAGCTGGCACTACCCTACTAAGCTACTGAACTGAGTGAGTATAGACCCATTTACTGCCTGGTTTTACTGCAAATATAGTAGTCGTTCCAAAGTGCCATATGTGACCCCTCGGCACAACTGAGCCCGGATGTCGCCAGTGCCACTATTGAGATATGCTCCATCGAACTTAACAATAAACAATAGGAAACAAAGGATTTATTGACTGTTTTATTGATTTTCACTACTTAAATGTCAAGTACTATAGACATGATATACATCATTTTAAAGCTAATTTCAAGCAGAATATTTTGGTTAAATATCTCAAAAATGATGATTGGCGACTTCAGGGCTCAGTTGTGCCGAGGGGTCACATATTTGTACAAGCTTGAAATTCAATACCTGAGTGGAAGAAGGGCCCAACTCCAATTTTTTACAAAATGAGTTAGACCCACCATTTTATTGTGATGAGCAGACTGTTCTTCCTTGTGTGTGAAAGATGAGTCAAAATCCACTCTCTAAATAGTCTTCTACATACATGTAATCATGGTTTTCATGGCAGAAAGGCCCAACTCCATGGATTTGGCCCCTTCTTGCACAAATATTGGGGTAAAGAGGAATATTGTTCATCCATGAAATCTGCTTTTCACTGCAATAAACTTTCTTGCTAACATATTACATGCTTCTACTTGTGCAATTAATGGATAATTACCAAATTTCTGTAGCTATTTATAACACATCTACTTACGGAACTGGCACTTGCAGTATGTTAGTGGAAGAAAGGCCCAACTCCAGCTTGTATTAAGACCTGTACCATCGCCATGGAAACATCATATATAATTTGGAATGTTTTGTAATGTTGTATGTTCATATATTAAATGTCCCCTGAAGATGAAAACATTCTGTCTATAAAACTTTTCCAAATATGAAGTATTTTCTTACTACATCAAAAACAGTTTGATGGAGTTCGTCCCTTCTTCCACTCAGGTATTCAATTCAGCCTTAAACTAGCAGTATTTTTTTGCATTATCCTTAGGGGGTGGGACTTAATCATAGAAGGTGGGACTAAACTCGCACCAGTATGGTATTAGTGTAATTATCACATCTTACCTCTCAGTGCCTCTACCAATCCACAAAGGCAAAGTGAGGGCCGCCTGTTGTAGCATAGTCATCAACACTCCACGTCGCATGGTTTTCCTTGGTCCTTCCCCGTCCGCGTACATGCCAGAGTTCTTGGCTAACAAACGTTGCTCATTTCGTACAGCCTTGATTTGGGCGATCTTTTCCAAGCATTTACGAAGCAAACTATAACAAGGACAAAATTGGACAGAAGTTCAGTCAGCAGATGCAGTATAGTATTTGTAACTGTTTGGGTATGTACAGGGGAATCTGCAGCAGGTTTGGGATGCATTTTCAGGCTTTTTAGTATATCTTTGGGTTGCAATTTACAGAAAACTGGTTTAGATATGGGGTGGGTTGTCAAAATTTTCTCTCCAAAACTAATAAAATTGCACACTCTTCATTGTTTTTCAGCAAAATTTGTCCAGAAATGGGCAAATTGACTGTAATTTTCAACAGTAATAATCGAAAATGTGTAGATTTTTGGTAGCCGGTACCTTTTTTGTCAAATTTGGTATTCATTTTTGGGTATGTGTTCACAATCCAAGCTTATCATTCCCACCTACCCCATGACCCCACCTTTGGCCCTACCCCTATCATCATATGCTACTCACTCGACTGCTTCCTTTTCCAAGTCAGAATATGCAGAGTGTACAGTCCTTTTAGTTTGGTTCTAAACTATGGTAATCTATAATTTTCGGTTCAGTCAGCATTCTCTCACATGTCACACCAATATTGGAAACCTTATCATCATCCCCCACCTACCCCAACCACACACCCCTATCCTATGCTAATACTCACTCTGCTTCCTTCTCCAAGTCAGAAGATGCAGTAGTGTACAGTCCTTTCAGTTTGGTTCTATAGGTGACCCCGGCCATCCGGGTACTTATTTTACATGACGCTACAGTGCCTACACTTACGCTTTTCAACCCACAATAGACCGTGGAGCAGTGCGACTAGTTGAAGACTTGTAACAGAGGCTGATTCAGTTTGTTGACATTTTGTTTTGACCTCGAATCAAGCATATTTCGGGCCGATTTCGGTAAAAAAAGGGTTAAATACTTGGCGAAAATTGCATTTTATGTGAAGCTGAACACATGAACATGTAGAGGAGAGTCTTTATTTTTGTTGTTGGCTGGAGGCCCCATGTCGAGAAGTTATAGAAATGGTAGTATTTTGGCCGATTTGAAAAGGGACAAACCACAGAAAACTACAAATTTGACTTCTGAATCGGATTTGTTGTCAACGGAGGTCAACGGCTTGTGACGTCACTCCGGGGTCACCTATAGTATGGTGACATCATTTTCTGTTCACTCTGCATCCTCTCATGTGTCTTATCAATATTGGTAACCACACAATGATATCAAGCCCACCCTGCCCCTACCACTGGCACCCCAACCCCTATCATAGGTTACTCACTCTGCTTCCTTCTCCGAGTCAGAAGATGCAGTAGTGTAGAGTCCTTTCAGTTTGGTTCTATAGTATGGTGACATCATTTTCTGTTCACTCTGCATCCTCTCATGTGTCTTATCAATATTGGTAACCACACAATGATATCAAGCCCACCCTGCCCCTACCACCGGCACCCCAACCCCTATCATAGGTTACTCACTCTGCTTCCTTCTCTGAGTCAGAAGATGCAGTAGTGTAGAGTCCTTTCAGTTTGGTTCTATAGTATGGTGACATCATTTTCTGTTCACTCTGCATCCTCTCGTGTGTCTTACCAATATTGGTTAGGTTGGTATCTCCCTGCATATATAAAAGAGCACATGTATGGTAATAGATTTTTAACATAACACACTTTTGCATACACTTTGTTTTCACCTGGAATTTGGTAGTGGCGTACATGTAGGTGTGTATGTGACTGGTTGCAGAATCAATTTCTGCCCTGATCACATTACTGTTTGTGGTAAAACATAAATATTTTTAATGTACGGCTACAGTCTGCGAAACAGTTAAGGTACCAGTTATTTTTACACCTGTATATCCTAAACAAAGACAGATATGTCATAATTAGACCCAGAAGCCAATAGCTGCAATTTTAGCTCAGATTTAAGACCTCATTGGTTAAAATTGATTAAGAAGTAAAACCACAATGACCCAAAACCCATGGAAGATGCGAATTCAAAAGTTGCAGTTTTGCTCCATACATGCTCTATGTCGATTTCTACACAGAGTGTTTTTGAACAAGAGAACTAGATGCTTTCCATTGATTAGCACATTAAAACTAGCGCTGTGCTTTCCATTGATTAGAACATGAAAGAGCAACTTTTGATTTTGTTACTTCCTTAGGTTTTAGATCACTCGTTTCTTTAATTCTTAACCACTTTCAACATGTTAGGTTTTAAATCAGAGCTAAAGGGTACAGGTATTGGCTGCTGGTTTTAATTTGATCATTTCATCTAATGCAATATTACATTCATATTATCTAAAAACAAACCATACACATGCAATGGGCTATTCCATTTGACATCAATACACCCCCAGTGGAAGATATGACCTTTGAATCTTCTACACAGGGAGTGTGAATTTCAATTGGTGTTACCTGAATTGGCAACAACTCCACTTGAAATCTACACATCCCTGTGTAGAAGGTTATGGTCATATCATCCATAGGGAGTGTATGGATTTCAACAGGAGTACAAGCCCAATATTGCAAATATGCATCCAATATTTCTATACAGACATTATATGGCACTGACCTTTGACCTTTCTCCTTGGGTTTCCCTAATCAGTCCGTGTAATTCTTTCAGTGAATCCTGTATGACTGTAGCCGGGTCCTGAGTAGGCGTGAGGTGTCTCTGCCGCAGGCAGGCGAGTTGCTGGCTTGTGATGCATTACTACTAACTACGGCTTTCTCTGCCGAAGCTGTTGAGGAGGTGGAAGAGTTGGAGGTGACATTGGCTGTGGCGATGGCTTTGGCACGTCTCATCTTTTTGGAGAAAAATCCAAGAACAGCTGCTATCATTTAGAAATCTGCAGAATGAACAATTGGTATGGATAAAAGGGTTTTGTATTATCGAGTAGGAGAGAGAAGAAATTAGGATCATGATCAACACTCAAATTTTATAGCTGAAGTCGGGCGCTGTTGAACTTGTATGAGACCACAGACAGTATCTGGTAGTTTACTATACATACAGAAATGAACTGACACCTGAAGTACATGTCAAGCTAAATTAATGCACTGACACCTATAGACTTGCTGCAAGTCCTTGGCATCCATGGATAGTGAGTGGAATCATTGCATATATTATTTAACCGTCACCCCATTCAAGTCAAAGCAGACCACTGCACATGCCAGATACTATAATGCACCATCTTCTCTGATTTCACCCACTCACCAATCATCCCTCCTTCAGGGCTATTTTTTCTGATATCACTCACAGCCATCGTCGGCCTACGGCCTCCATGTGAGTGTCCGCGGGACAGATTTTAGCAGTGGCCCGGTGGCCCCGCGCCAGTGGATTTTGCGTCGGGCCAGTAAACTTCCAACAACACTGGCCCGGTGGGCCACTAGATTTTTGAGCCGGGATATATGAGACAAGATATAAAAATAATCAGTGATGGACATATTTACACAGTTTCTGCTCCATCTTCCGTGCTCTATCGGATGATGATAGTGATACCGCAAATACCGCATATTTGAACCTTTTGAACTTTTGGAACTAAAAAGACAGGACTACTGACTGAACTTGTGTTAGTGACTACACTCTCTACATTGATTATTCAGTACAAAACAAATTAAAATGTTGAGTTTGCTATAACTTTAAGGGCTGGGATAGTGACGTTTCCATATATTTTTTGTGGGACCTGAGAGCACATCAGACATATCAAATTAAATTTTGAAAATGAGGAATGCCTTCTCATATCAAATAATTTTGATTTTTTTTTAATTCTTGATATACGGCTACGTGTCTTGAGCTCGCCCCATTTTGCGTTGCGCAGCCTTTTTGAGCATACCGTATTGTTTGTAATAAACGCCCCAGGGGCGTTGCATTTTTCCAAAAGGGGGGCGTTTATTGGAAGTGAATTGTCAGTGATAAAAGCTTAAAAATCGTGTTCAATTTCCCGATGGTGCTCCTATTAAAAGGAGGGATTTACACTATACATGATGGCGGCGCCCACGGAAAATGATATTTTCGTGGGGAATACAACAAAATTACACCTGTAAGTGCATGGAATCAGTGAAATTCTACCATAATTAGGCAATGAAATGGATGGGAGTTGAGTCATAATAGGTTTTGTCCATTCAATTTAGCGATCGTGACTGACATGACTGATGCAAGTTTTAAGCTTACCTACACGATATGTCATGGAAATGTTCGCATTTTTGTCAATTTTTCACAGAAACATTGGAGGGGGGCGTTTATTAGAGGGGGGAGCGTTTATTACAAACAATACGGTATTTACATCTTTCGAGCTTGAAATCAACATAACATTTTACATATGTACCTCACCCTATCAAAAGTATACATTTCCTGAAAGGAAATTGCATGAGAATCAAATATGGCATTGAAAAACTATAGGAAGTAGGGTCAAGTTGTCCAGACTGAAAAAATCACCTAAAAATTTACTTTTTCATTTTTTATCTTTCAAACCACATTTTTTTAACCTCTTTATTGCAGGGCCACTAGATTTGCCATTTCACTGGCCCAGAGGGCCAGTAGAAAACTGAAACCTAAGTCTGTCCCTGGATATACTGTACTTCACCAACTTATCCTGGAACCTAGGATTGAGTGCAGATATCAGAACCGGGATGGTCCCTTCTCTTTTTTTCGATTAGCTCTGACACTTTAACATGCACAGGGATGAATCATTCTGAACACGGGTCACGGGACCAATGGTTTTACGTGACTTCCGAATCACGGATTTAAGCACATACACTACCTACATAGTATGTATATCTGCATGTGCTAAGCAGTGTATGGGGACGAGAAGAAATTGAAATTCTACAATTAAATTCTGAAATTAAATAACTGAACTTAATTGAAGGCTTCCGAATCCCGACCATATATAGGAACTTTTTGGGAGGGAAGAGAAATTTCACCTAAGGCAAGCTAGCAAGCCCAAGGCTTGAACCCTCGCCGATCACATCTCCTGGCCGACAGCGCAACGCCTTAACCGCTCGGCCATCTCGCCCTCTCATATGCTCATACACTGTATGTAGGTATGTCCATAGACATACCACCTAGACCTATTACTGCCCATCCTTTACCACAGCGGGAGGTGAAGCCCCGTATCCAAGGTGATATTGACGGATTGACGGGGTTACTAGGCGTGGAGAAATATCGCATACATGTTTGACATGCTCGTTTGCGTGATTACTGCGCTGTTATCGCCGCGTCAAATGCAACATGTTCCATAGACGCGAACATGTCTGCTTGTTTGCGTCCGGGTATGCGTCCCGTCAAATTCGTTGCTAAGCAGTGTCGGCTTCACTACGCGAGTCAAAGTTATTGGTCTAGGTTCTCGTTTGTCTGGGGGTATGTCGGTGAATTCAAATTTGCCATTAAACTGCATCATTTTATATACCAAATTAAAGCCCTTGGGTAAAGAAAGCCAACACTGAAAACTTTTTTGTCCCCGGTTTTTGGCACAGCACTTTCCGTAACAAAGTTACATCTAGTCAAAGATTGACTTTCATCAAAAAGATTCTGCTAGCAAAATTCCCAAAAACAGCATTTACGGGGGTGTTTCTAGATCTTAGTCTCATGACTGAAATTCCATGTGCGAGTCTCTCATCACCAAAAAAAATCATATTTGGGTCAAGTGAAGTATAGACAACATATTTATGAAGGTTTCCTTGAGCAAGCGGTTCTTTTAAATTTCAATGTATATTTGTATTGCCGGTTTAGGCCATTTTGGCTGACTAGCAAAATATGTTAACTGAGGTTTCCCTGTCATACCTACTGTATGTCTAATATGTGACTATCCACTAGCCCGAAACATCTTGGCCCTGTTCCTTCCTCACTAGGGCCATGAATGCCCTACGTGACGTAAAAAAGCGGGCACCGTGAACTCACGTCAGCGGTGATGACGCCACACTGACGGCATCTATTTATAGGAAAAATTCAAAACACGATAACAGTCACAAGTCTGGTCTTTTACCTCAAATGTGCTCAAAATTTACGAACATGCACCAAATATGTTTTGTTTAGGTCTCATCTTCATGCGAGGAATGGTAGGAAGTGGTATTTATGAGAAAAAGTGGTATTTTATGTGTACCCTGGACCAGATATGCTCAGGAGTCTCAAACCTTCGTACGGAGAAGGACAGTGGAAATCGTAGTGACGCCACTGACGGAGGTGCGACTGCGAGTACATGTACCTCGGGCTAACTATCCACCACAACTGAGCCCGGATGTCGCCAGTACCACTATTGAGATATGCTCCATTGAACTTAACAATAAACAATAGGAAACAAAGGATTTCTTGACTGTTTTATTGATTTTTCACTACTTAAATGTCAAGTAAGTAGACATGATATACATTTTAAAGCTAATTTCAAGCAGAATAGTTTGGTTGAATATCTCAAAAATGATGATTGGCGACTGCAGGGCTCAGTTGTGCTGGATGGTCACATATGATATTAGTTAGGTATGCTAGGTGAGTTCAAATTTGCCATCAAACTGCATCATTTTATATATCAGATGAAAGCCCTTGAGTAAACAAAGCCAAAGCTGTAACGTTTGTTTCATAGCACTTTCCGTAGCAAAGTTACATCTTGTCAAAGATTGACTTTCATCAAACAATGTCAAAAAGATTCAGCTAGCAAAATTCCCCAAAACGGCATTTCGGGGTGTTTCTAGATCTTAGTCTCATTATGATAGCAGCTTTTTTAATGGAACTGCTATCAAAATCCTCTAAAATTCCATGTGCGAAAGTGACTTATCACCATAAAAAATCATATATTTGGGTCAAGTGAAGTATAGAAAACATATTTATGTAGGTTTCTTTCTTCAGGCACAAGTTTTAAATTTCTATGTAAAATGCATTGACATTATCGGCGAATTTGGCTGACTAGCAAATGTGTTTGCCTGGCATCGTTTGAAAAGTGAAGAGCAAAAAAAAAAAAAAAAGGATTTTAGGCGCTAGCGTCCCAAAAGCAACCTTTTTTCAAATTTTTGCTCTGTCAACAACACATTGTGTATTGGGGGAGGGGGAAGAAAGAAAGTACGAAAGAAGAAGTAAAAAAGAAAGAAAGAAAGCCAAGAAATAAAAAAAATAAAAATAAAAATAAATAAATAAATAAATAAACAAACGGAATTAATAACTTTTATTAAAAGAAAGAAAGAAAGCCAAGAAAAAATAAATAAATAATAAATAAATAAATAAACAAACAAACAAACGGACTTCTAATAACTTTTATTAAAATAACTCGAGACTCAATCAGTTATAATTTGATAAAATGTTTTAATAAAGTATTATTAAAATAATATAAAATAATTATAAATACACGCATGTGTGAAGCAACAGCAGCAGGACGATAGGGTGATTGAGTCATAATAATATTCCCTCTTAGGCCAAATAAAAAAATAAACATGTTTCACGTCCCCTCCGCTTCCTTTTTGAGGTTTCCTCAAATATCTTTTATTTTTTGAAATTCAGTTATAACTTTTCAAAAAATATGTCTAGGAAGTTGGGATGCTTTCTTTGGCTTTAAAGATACAAGAAACATTTTAGGAAGGTTTTGTGATCATTAGAGGGGGTGTTACTCTCAGAACAACAAATAAAAAAGGGCCTCCTCCTTTTTCCAGGCATTATTGTATACGCTATAAAAACAGCTCTAAGTTAGGCTAGCTCACATCACACACTATAGGTGGCGCTATTCGTCCATAGGGAAGTGGAATGTGCATATACGGTCCAAAAATGGCTTTACTGTGGGGCTCAATGGAGAAAATCACTAAAAATTAATTTTGACAACCAAAACCTAAGTGATGTTGACTTATGTTGGTACTGGCATGATACTGGATTCATAAACTATCACATAGTGCAATCCATGTTCCACCAAGTCGGCGCTCGATTTAGCTCAAAAGCAATTTGTGTGTAAATCAAGACCATCCAAAACAGCTTTCTTACAGTAAAGAATAGGAGGTCCGCATCTGGGGTCACATACAGTAGTGTGCATTGTACATGTGCCTGCTGTCACAATTTCACACACAAAATTTTGGGCAACTTGATGACACTATTTTTGTCTGTAACTTCAAAAGTATATGCACTAGAAACATGATTGACCCCTTATTGTTCAGGTAATTTAATTCTCTTTCAAATGAAAGAACTTTCAGCTAAAAATATTGAACTTCAAAATTTTATGAACCTCCCTATCTAAGTATGAAAATGGGTATTTACACCAATTTTGCGATAAAAAATAGAAAATAAAAAGCCCCCTCTTCCTCCTTTTTTTCGAAAACCCGGACGTGAAACATATTTTATTTTTTACTTGGCCTTATTATAGTCAGCGAGAACAGTGGGAGAGTGTGCTTCGTTTACCGCCTTGTATCCAATCCCCATTCAAACGTGTGGGAAACTGTTGACTACTGTCTTGTCTTGAGTACTTCCCCTCAAAACATGTTGTATAACTTGTATTTGTATACTGTACCACTCCAACCCCGTGAATTCAAAGTCTACGAGTCTACATTTAATTTTCTACCTCTACTTACTTTATAGGATACCATGAACAATGAGACATGGAAATTAAATAAAATATCAGGAAGAAAACCAACACAAAGCCGAAGCGATAATTGATTGGCAACCAGGCTGTCCTTAAGATTGATCAGACAAACTGTCTCAACGCAGGCGCATAGTTGGGTTTTTTTAATCTAAACAAGAAGAGTCTTTAAAAAAAAAAAGATTAAATAGCTTGACCTCAATCGAATTTGAATACCCGCACAGTTTTTAATAGTTCATTCAGTTAGCTTAGATTCTTGTTTTTATTCAATATTTGACAAAATAGCGAAAACAAATCATGGTTGAAAAATAGAGGGCCACGGGGATAAACCACTGGGATAAACACATGCAATTTCTGAATTTCATGAAATTTGGTTTCCCATTAGGCTAATGAAAGTCAATTCCCAGTTTCCCGTTACATTATTTTTCATGACTGTGTAGGTGACCATTTCATTATTCATTATTCATTATTTTACTTGATACCATTTCATTATTGCATCTGTTACAGGTGTAAACCAATAACTACCCATGTATACATGTGATAAATCACAGTTTGTAGTTGTGATGTGCCCTGAGTAATTTAATTTAATTTAATTATTTAACTTTGTTTACAAGCTGAAAGTATTTCATGAGATGGGAAACCCCCTTGTACGTGCAAGACAATGGTGTGGAAAGTCATTTTGGAATTCCCCAAATTATTGTAAACAAAGTCAGATCTATGTTTGGAACTTGGAAAGCCCCAGTTCATTGTTGCACCATCAGGAAATCCCCCCAGGAAGTGATGTAATGTGAATGTGTATAATTAATCTTGGGAAATCCCAAGATTGCAGCAATGTTGTGAAAATGTGATTGAAGTAATGGTTTATTAATAGATGATGGGTGTTTTGCATGAGTACTGCTATAAAAAGCTTGAGGCTTTTGTTGGGACTTTACAGAATGCCATGGGAGATTGAAAACTCCACATGTGTGTGATGGTCTTCGTGCTTCAAAAAGAAGTACATTTTAACCAGTTTATATAGCCAATAATTGAGCTAATTTTAATACAGCAACGAAGAAGACAGCGAGCACACAAAAGTGCTCTTCCTCATCAAAGGATTAAAAGTTCTTCTGTCAAATTGCTGGAGTTTGCTGGGTTTGTGAAGGCCACGCATCTGTCAAGAAACAGTGGAGCTGTGTTAAAGAAACCGGTTCCCTGGAAAAAGAGTGATTGGTGAAAGAAACACCATTTTTGGAGAAAGCAGCGCAAGAAGATAAGCAATAGGAGAAAGCAGCGCAAGGAGATATATTTGTGGAGATAGCAGCGCAAAGGAGATTGGAGAAAGCATCATCATTTTCGTGTGAGGATTTCATACGCAAGGATATTTATAAACGCAAGAGTACACTGGACTTTAGCTGGATTTCGCAGGACAAGTGAATAAGGATTTAATACATCAGTCGTCCAGAACATTGCAAGAACTCTAGGACCACCAACAAGAAGACAGCTGGTTAAGTAGTCATAGAGTAAAACTGTCATTGTGTGATTTTATTGTATATGCGATATTGTTATTATATATACCAATCATACTCTGTTTTCAATTAAAGACTTAGATTTTGTTAGCTTAAATAAACAGTGTATTTGTGTTGTGCATTCGTGAGTTCGGGTAAAAGGTGATTTTGGCCTTGAGTCAAGTACGACTCGTAACAGTAGTTTACAGATGTAGTTTACAACCACATGAAGGTGATTGTACAACTATTATGAAAAGTTTCACAATATTTTTTACGGGATGAGATCAGAGCAGATCAAAAAGTGCGGGACAGAGTAGGTATTCATTAATAATTCATTATTAACCATATACCATGCTCCTACTGCAAAGAAAATTCCTGAAAATCAAAGAGATTTATGATATATTTAAAACCACAATTATTTATTTGTATGTTAGGCCTAAAGTTTGTTAGAAATCAACATTTTATTCAAAATAATGAAATATTTGGCCAGCAATTTGTTTTGAGCGGAGTAGGGTAACGGGAAACTGGGAGTCGATAGCCGAAGATGTTGGCCTATTCTTGCTTGCTTATCTATCTATCTATTTTATTTATGTATGTATGTATGTATGTATGTATGTATGTATGTATGTATGTATGTATGTATGTATGTATGTATGTATGTATGTATGTATGTATGTATGTATGTATGTATGTATGTATGTATGTATGTATGTATGTATGTATGTATGTATTTATTTATTTATTTATTTATTTATTTATTTATTTATTTATTTATTTATTTATCATCTGGATGGGTCTGTGACTGTGGGCTATTTTATCATACGTTTGGTGTGGGCCATTATACGTTTATATACGTTTTGCTTTGAATAGGCCTACAAACTATCATAATATTATTTTGGAAACAAAAGAACTTTTGTATTTGAAAATATTCATGGTAATATAAAAATGACGGAGGTAATAATACAGAAAACATTTTAAGCAGTAGCGGCGCCACGGAGAGGGGGAATAAGGGGGAAATTTTTTAAAGGACGAACACATTGAGACCATTTTTAGGGAGATCGGAGCATTTGTTCGAAATTGACCCATGTGGAGCCCAAAATTTGACCTTTGACCTTTTTGCTTATAACTTGTGAATGGTAGGCCTACATCACAGATATGACAAACTATACTTTTTCTGAATCCTTAAGACTAGAGGAATGCTTTGGTATAGTTTTTAAAAAGATTAAAGCAATTTTGAAATTTGACCCCTGTATGACCTTTTCCCGCCAAAAAATACCTTTCCACCAAGTATATTTTAGTATATTTTTGGTATGATGTCCAGGGGACATCTCTAATGTATAAAAGTGAAACAAATTCTGTTGCAATTAGTGGTGAGTGACACCACAAATTTGTTTAGATTGACTGGACTATATCTGAACTTCCGATCCTGGATTTCTTGGGAAGAAATGATGGTATTTAACTCAAAATTTATTTTATAGATGAAAACATTTGGAATAAGAAGGAAACCCACAATTTAAGAGGTGATGGGGTATGAACGTTTGGACAGTATTTTTTGTGGGACATGAGAGCACATCAGACATATCGAATTGCATTCTGAATACGAAGAATGTCCTCTGATATCAAATAATTTTGATTTTTTAAAATTCGCGATATAATAGCTAGGGCCTACACATTTTATGGCAAATGATTAAAAAATGATATTTTTGATATTTAACAGAAGCAGCCTAAACTTTATAAATCTAATGATGTGTATACTTAAAGTGTATGTAGCTGGGATGAAAAGCCAACGATCAATCGAAAATTAAAGATATGGATTTTTGCCCCGGCAAAACATTCAAAAAATTAGGTCTTTTGGGGGCGTGGGGAAGTACTAGTATATCTTCAATATGAAAAGTCCAAATTTTCAATTGATCGTCGGCTTTTCATCCCAGCTACATACACTTTAAGTACATATCATTAGATTTAGAAAGTTTACTTCCAGGACTGTTAATTATCAAAACAATTTTAAAAATAACAAATTTTAAGAATTTTTCATAAAATTTGTATTATATCGCGAATTAAAAAAAAAATCAAAATTAATTGATATCAGAAGGACATTCCTCGTATTCAGAATTCAATTCGATATGTCTGATGTGCTCTCATGTCCCACAAAAAATAGGCCTACTGTCAACATAGTATTATTTTGTGTTGATGTTGCACAATTATGACAATTTTGTATTGAGACAACTGCTAAAATAGCATCCTCTTGTAGACAATTATTGCAATTCTGCAAGGTGATAATTGCCAGAATAGCACCCGTTTTGTCATAATTGCACATTATGACAGAGTTACACAAAATAGCAGGAGAGACAAATTGTGGAATTGATACATCAAAATTGCACAAATATGGCAATTATGTAATTTGACAAAGCACCTTCTTCATGTTCTTGTGTTATTTAGATCGACACTTAGGGCCTACTGCAATTAGTTTTCTGAATGTGTCCACCATGGCACGGTTCACAGCGTCATCATCTCTATATCTTCGTGTCAAAAATTGCCGTGCCAGTACGGCGAATCCTCTCGTTTTTCAACAGCTACGCATGGCAATTTTGTTCGAGATAGGCCGAGCGACTCAGGCTAAGCATACCATTTACACAATATGACTATCATATGAGATACCACAGAGTTTCTATTCTACACATTATTACGATTTGCGCATGCTCAGTATCCCATATGATGTTGCTATTACAAGAAATTCGATTTGTTGTCAGGTAAACCCGGGTTTTGTTTCCAATACACTAACACTAATTAGCGGCGTTGCTGTTTGCTGTGGATATGTTTTACTGCATTTTATCCTTAACGATTTTTAAATCGTTCATCAAAATATTTGACTGTTTGAGAATTACAATTATATCCCATGTTTAGCCCATTCAGCTAAGACCCAGGTGCTTGTATCACAAGTCTTTAACACAGTGCATAATGTAAGCTTTCTTTATCTGTGTCAATAATATATACTGATTTCAATAGAATTGAATACATTTTGAGTTTGTACTTTACCACTGAGCGATCTAGCGATCGATTTCTAGCCAATCAGATAGGACTCCTTTTCTTGCGTTTGGTGAAATACCAATCGCCCGTCGCTGACCAACGGAGTATGGAAAAAGAGTTATAATACAGGGTGTTGACACTGTGCGGTTAGGTTACGGCAATTGGGTGATGTCAGTTCGGGGGCACTCGTAATAAACGGGCGTCTCTCCTGGCAAAGACGGGTCAGTGATTGCACTTACGGGGTCTGTGATATCACATACGTCGAGCTTTGTTGACAGCTGGGCACTCGATGCAGCACATCGGAACGAAGCTGAGTGTATTAGAATACGATTTCCTATGTTCAGCAAATATCTACCTGTGCAAAAATTATATCTATTTGTGCAAGTTCTGACAAATGGTCCCAGAACACACTTAGATTGCAATGACCAAAATCAAATGTTTTGAAGTAAAAAAAACCCAATTTTACTATCCAATTCATGAATTGGATAGTAAAATTAGCAGGCACTCAACATGCTCAACTTGGGCTAGCTTCAATCCTGATAGGGCCTATACACAAAATTATTCCCACTGCGCTGGCACGTTCACTAAAATTACTAATTTCGTTTGCGACTGGGTTTTTGTTCACGCCAGTGAACATTAAAACCATTTGAATCTCATATGCACAGTTTATCCCTTACAATAGCTATTCAATACCTACCAACCATATGGTAAAGAGGCTATAGGAAATAATTCCTAATATCTCATACCCTCGTTTGTATGCCTTTATCTAATCGTGCTCATTTAATCTTCAGAGAGACTGCTCTGTGTAGGGAATTGTTAGCCTTTTTATTAAACATGTTTGTAATTGGTTTATAGCAATCACATGCTGACAATACACATAACTGATTGGTTAAGCAAGTCACCATGGTCAGTATAATTAGCTATAATTTTATTTATTTAGTGATAAGGCATAGAAACCTGCAATAGGCGATTTACTTCAGAATATAACTACAGCGCACAAAATTAAGTCCATTCTCTATAGTTAATTAAACACTGTTAGTTAATTGATTGTTTATTGACTCTTGAAATAACCAAGCAATGTGTGTATAAACATATCCAATGTTATATTTTCTTTTTACAAAATAATAATTGGTGTTCATAAAAGTTCATATGCTGACAAAAACTAGTAAGACCATGTTGTAGTGTAATGTGTTTACTTTAGTGATAATAGAAAACTATTCAACAAAATAATTTGAGATGTAGGCCCCATTAAACATGCAGTGTTCCTGAAACACATTAGGCGATTTGCTTCCAAATATAATTTCTTTTAAAAAGGAATGGGGTGTCGAATGGGAAATAGCATCTGATGGGCTGATACAGTGGACATTTTGATGTAAGTATGTTTCCTGTAGGTGGCTTAAAACCTAATTTATGCAAAATGAGGTTTTTTGAAAATTATTTTCCAGAGTCAAGATGCAAGTATCATTTATGCCTCAAATCACTTATTTATTGTTAAATCAGTGCAGAGTAGGTTATAGTATCTGTGGGTTAGTATAATAATATTGTCTTTATATTGAAAGTTAGACCAAAGTATACTATACACCTGATCCGTCAACTTTGTCTTTTTAAAGACAAATTCTTGTTAAACTAGGGAGTATGTGATTTATGAGACGTCTCTGAAATATGATACTGTTATGTGATGACATGACGCTTCAAGAGTATTTGATATCAGAGACGTCTTTGAATTAGCAGTGCCCCCGAACTGATGTGGCGATTGCTAGAATAACTTCCTCTCACTAACATTCATGATGCAGTCACGTCTACAGTAGAATTCAATTCGACCTTTGCAGGACTTAAACCCCATTAAAAGCTATTAAACCAATGATGTCATATGACAAGTGTAATTGTGACAATTATGGCAATTCAGAAATATAACAAGCGCAAGCCTCTTTAGTGGGAGCAATTTCGACAAATATGGCAATCAGAAATACAGAAGCCCTTGCAATGGGAGCAATTGTAGAATTCTAACCGCCTATTCTAACCTTTTTTGTTCAAATTCTAATATCATCAAAATGAAAAACAAAAACAAAAAAAACTGTGTGACATGGGGATAGGGGGGGGCACTGCAATGTAGAAACTCAGTGCCCGATTCATGCTATTGTAGCAATTACCACAATACAGAATTACCATAATTACAATACATTTGTTTTATACTTGCAGAGAGATTGCCATAATTGACACAATTGCAATCATTGGAGTGGATCCTCCTATTGTAAAATTGCGTATAAAATTAATGTTTTGGTTCTCGTCCCCTCCTTCCTCAATTTCTGGGATTTGTCAGGTTTTTTTTTATAGATTTGTCAATTATTTTAGACTTTGGAATGATTTATGAATTTTTCATACATATAAATAAGTTTATTAGAGAACAAGGACCACTTCCAAGTCTGTTTGCGGTACTCTAGGGGGTTTATCCCTCAAAATCTCACATTTGAAAAAAAAGTTCCTCATCGTTTCCTCGAGCACTGTTGAAAAAGACCGAAAACTACAGACAATGCTGATTTTACACTGAAAAAAATACAAAACAAACAAACAAAAAACACCTCCCTCCCTCATCAATTCATGAAAATCCTCTGGACGAGAACCAAAATATTAATTTTATACGGCCTAATTGCCGCAATTGCACTTACTTCGTATTGCAGAATTACCACAATTGCACTCGCTAAATTGAATTTTCCCATTGTAGAATTGCCACAATCGCCGCAATTGCACCCTATATATAGGCCTACGCAGCCTCCTTAATTGCAGAATACCATAATTGCCACAATTGCACTATCATGACTGAGCCATAATTGAATAGCCAAAGCGGAGCTTCCCATGCCATAGTAGAATTGCTAGGCCCTATCATCTGTCGCAATTGAATGCATTACACACAGGCCCGTACGCAGGGAAGTGCGTCGCTTCCTTTGGCAGTGCCCGTCTTATCATATACCTAATGCGAGCGCGCAGAAAGCAGGACATTTGAACGTGTTCCTAACGTTTTCCTACACCTTTTTAGGGCGTATTTAATATAGAAACGGTGCAAAATATCTGTGCCAAAAATCGCTTCCCCCCCCTCTTTCGACCTGCCAAAATCGCTTTATCCCCTCTTGGTTTGACAAAAATCTTTGCCCCCCTATAATTCACCACCCCGGGATACACATAATTATTGCACCATCCTTAGGCCTAACTGTTGACAAAATATTTTCAAAAAGTGTTTGCCAGAAATATTTTACAATACCATTTTCAAGAACGTATTCATGATCAGATATAACCCGATATTTAAATGTTATTAACGTTTTGAAGGTTTTGAGAAAAATTTTGCGTTTGCTGGGTATATAATGACTAGAAATATAATTTTCATTAGGCCTAACTAGGCCTATCAATGTTAGCACGAGATTTAAACTCCGTTTCTAAACTTGACACAACGTTGCTTCAAGTAGGCCCTACACACCTGCTTTAGACATAGGCCTACCAATATAATCAGCCCTCATTATAAATATAGGCCTATGAAGGAAACAGCAGTATTGACGAAGTTGAAGCCCCATTCAGATTTATAGGCCCTAGGCCTAGCTAAATTCATAGATTTAAAATCTATGCTAAATTCTAGCTAAATTCTACTGTCAGTAGGCCTATGGGCATATATAAATTACAGATTCATATTGGAAATTTTACCCCCCGGGACTCATAATTATTGCACAGCCCCTAATGTCTGCTGTTAGTGCGCCAAAATTCAAAATAATTAGGCAAAAAAAAAAAGGTTTGTCTCAAAAAAAATTTTGGTTTTTCCAGAAAAATTCGGCGAAATTCAGATTTTTTTCTCCAAATATCATGAAAAGTCGATAGTAAAAAAAAAAATCGCATTTCGCATTTGTTTCAAACGACTCGTGAGTCGTGAGCTTTGAGACAAACGCCTGGACAAACCATTATTTTTTTTGGCCTTAAAAACGCTATGTGGCATATTTTGACTGCACATTTTTGTTTTGTTTACACCACATTTTGCTCACTGGCGTGTCGCGCATTTCTGACTCATAGGCCTACTACTACTAGTGCTAAGCTGTCTTGAGCCATGTGACTTTTTAGAGTTAAAAAGAGTGAAATAGGCCTAAATCAAGCAAAAAAGTACGAGTAAATAGTAGCAAGTTGTATTTTAGTGAGAATAGGCCTACGTAGGCCTACATCTCATAGTGCTGATCAAGAAGTCTCAAATTCGGGCGTGGACGAATGTAGGCCCTAGGCTCCATTACTTTGGCCTTAAAGTGATTTGCCCGGGTGATTTGCTCATCCGGATGATTGTAAAAATCATCAAAATTCAGCTTTTGGTAGCATACCTTTGTCATTTAATATCATAGTGCTAGGCCTATATAGCATGCTCCTTTAAATATTGAACGGTCCCTTAAAGTCAAATGTCAACTTTATAAAAACATTCAGTCTCCGGTCCCGTCTCAGGTATGGCTTGTTGTACTACCAGAAGGCCCAGTGTGAATGCCTGTACGTGTCGCAAACCTGAAAGCAGAAAAAATGGCTAGTAGTAAGGTCTTTGTTTTTGCTATTTTGTGTCTCTGTGTTTGCGGAGTATGCTGGATTTTAAATGGCCGGTACATGCAGTCAACAACAACAAATGTGCGCAAGAACCTCCATAGCAAAGTAACAGCATCACGGTAAGCATCCCGGGGTTTAGTACGTGTTTGATTCTTTTTGTACATGTACTTGATATTAAATGATGGCATTGGTGCAGCGGTCACGGTCAGCCGGTCAGTCAGGTAGTGCGTACTCGGGTGCGTACTGATGCCATGGGCTGGTATTTTTGTGCATTTATTAAATATCCGGATTTGAAGGCGGGTTTGAAGGCTCCTGATTTTGAGCAATATTGCATTGAAATTGAATTTAATTTTAATGAATTTTGAGTGATTTGCAATTGCATTTTAATGCATTAGGCCTAGAATTGAATTAGAATAGAAATGATTTGGCTTGGGCATAAATTTAAATTTAATTGAAATCATCGTGAGCAATGAAATGAAGAATTGAATTGGATTGGGATTTTAAACCATTTTGAATTGAAATGAAATTCAGCTTTGATTTCAATTCAGCATTTCAATTCCCAAGCAGATGTCTGTAGACCATTCCATTAAAAAAAGTGACCTTCAGTGCCTTCACCCTTTATGGTGTAGGGGAAGGTGGGGCATAACGGAACACCTAACTTTGAGGATGCTCTGTGACGTCACCATAAGTAATATGACTGTAAAAATTATATATTCAGTTGAAGTTTGTATTTACCTTTAATATACCATTAACCAATATAACTTGAATTTTACAATTTTTTATAAAAATGAAGAAATATATTCAACAACAAAAAATCCGTTTTGCCCCACTATCGGGGCAAAACGGAACCCCCCTATGGGGCAAAACGGCACCCTGGGTGCAAACTTATATTAGTTGTTCCATCGGTAGGCCCTAGTCCTAGTTATATGTAGGCCTATATTCAGTTACAATATTAAGTGGGCCTACCATCTCTGTGGAGTGAGTGGTTAACTTCTTATAGGCCTAGTAGGCCTATAATATGTATGACCAATATTTGATTAGAAAGAAATATTCAGTAGGCCTACCATCTCTGTGGAGTAAGTGGTTAACTTTTAATCATTAATTCTATCTGTAGGTCTAGTTATATGTCTATGTTTCAGCGAAGTGTTTACCATGTTCGAGTAGGCCCCTAGGTAACGCCTACATTTCCTTGAGTGAAGACATGTTATGTCCAATTGGGGCAAAACGGAACCCATCTGTGGGACCAAACGCCCGGGGCAAAACGGAACCCTGTTCCGTTATGCCCCGCGCCTAGGGTTCCGTTTTGCCCCATACCCGATTTTTTAGAAATTGGTTGCATGCATAATACATCGTAGCATATAGGCCATGCACTTAATACAGCTCATGGCTAGTACCTTCGTGTTTACAATATACACAATTATTTGGGAATCCGATATTAATGAAGTAAAATTTCAGCGCATTAAACATCTACATATCTTACACCAGACGGGTAGTAATTTTTTGACTCGATCTTGCTCGAATGTCAGTGGATTGTTTCAGATAAAAATTTTGTTGTAAATCTTTGTAGCCATACTTGTGTTCCTCAATATAATTTGCATAGACGGCAGTATTGCCAAGGCCTATTTTTCCAGGTGGTTCCGTTTTGCCCCGGGGGTCCGTTATGCCCCACCTTCCCCTAGGCCTATTGTTTTGTAGGGGGGGGGGGGGTAAACATATTTTAGCATCAAAAGATGGCACTATTTAAATGTAATGACCAACCCTAGCTGGTACAACATGCATTTTCACTGACAGCAATTCATGTAAAATGTGAAGTTCTATGTTTAAACAAACAAACAGTTTTCCCTAAATAAAAAAGACAGAGTGCACGATTATAAACTGGTCCTAAAAAGTGTTGCAAAACAATAGCCTGCACCTCTTTTATTCCACAGAATGTAACTTTGGAGTGAATACATGTGGAGTGGATGGATCCTATTACAGTAGGCCTACTTCCTTTTAAACTCCGGCTTTATAAAACACGTAGAACACTGAACGTGAACTTTGAACACATGTTCTACATTCCACACACTATGTAGGTCTATGACTTTCAATATCATATTGCAACTAGCTGTATAATTCCGAAAAATTTTCCTTACAAAGATTTCAGAGCATGTAGTTTTTTGGAGTGGTTCTTAATCTTATAACCTATGGAGTCTAAATACTGGGTGGGCTGGGCACTGGAAACTCTATTGCCCCACCCCTCGAGAGAACCTGTACCGGTAACTTTTCGCAAAACTTGAAAGTGGGGGTGGGGCAGGTTGTTCAGTTCCCCCGAATGGAGTTTGATTAGGAGTGTAAGGGGAATGACTGATTTCCGCCGAAAGGCCAACAAAAGTGGGGCTGTGTCCCCCCTGCCCCCCCCCCTTTGCGCACGCCACTGAACCCCCCCCCCCTCATTTTAGAAGTAAGGTTTTTACACTTCATATATTAGGCCTATATTATATACATTTTTTGTTACATTACAACTTGTATTTATTATTTGTGATATTATCGTTTAATCCCCGGGGTTAGGGACCGTTCACAAACACTTGTAAGGGGCGGGGCTGATGCAAAAAGGGGGCCCTGAAAATTTTTGGACCTCCAAAGGGGGGGGGGGCCTGAAAAAATGACCACAAATTTTCCTGGATAATTAAGTTATGCTTTTCATGTCAAAAAAAGGGGGGGGGGGGAAATTTTCGAGGTCTGTAAAGGGGGGGGGCGAAAAATGTTCGCGATATTTTTTTTGCATCAGGCCCCCCTTACAGGTGTTTGTGAACGGTCCCTTATATCAAATTGATATTATTACATTGCATGTCATACTTTGCCAAGACCTTGCACCCAGGGCCGTCGCCATGGGGGGTGTGGGGGTGCGACACCCTCTGGCGAAAGAGAGAAGGGAAGAGAGAGAGGGGGGAGGGAGGGAGGGACAGGGAGAGAGACGAGGGTACAAGATGTGTCTCTTACATCACATGAGAGGAGGGGGGGGGGCTAAAAACTGCAATAAGTTCGTAATATAGCCCCTGGGCCGGTATATTGGGCCTACAATGATGTTGACCAGGCGCGTTGAGGTGATGCAGACAAAGAACTAATGCTTTTGAGCCATTCCATGTCAACTCCAGGGATGTGCACCGCAGCACCTCTTCAATTTAGAATCCTGAAAATTTGAGCTTCATACTCTATTTCGTTTTCCGTGGCATCAATTTGAAATTTAGGGGGTCAGCGTAAAATGTGTAGCAACGCAAAAGACGTGTTTGGAGGTCCATAAATGTATAAAGGAACCCTCTACAACTTTGAAAAGTATATATCCTGGGGTACTTTTTTGTGTAGAATTCCAATCTGGCATCAGAAAACTTGTAACTCCTTTACTTTAAAAGATATATAGGGCCCTCAAAATGCAACTTCGTCTATCCAGAACCAACTTAGGGGGTCAGAACTCCAAAAGTAAAAATAATTTTTTGTCAATTTTTTTGCCAATCAGAGCCCTGTGGTAGGACATTACTCTTATCCCATATTGAGCCTATTAGAATACTTTTAGCTGAGATATTACCCATGCAAAACTCCAATATTGTACAGTTTTTGTACATTTTGCCCCCCTGAAAACCAATGTCAGACATTTGCCCCACCATCAACTTCAGGTATGTTGAAAATATGTTCTTGGACAACATTTCTGAGAGATAGTGGCTTGGGGTCTTGATGACTTTGCTTTAAAAACATCAGTTAGGTTTGCCTACTCACATATGAGTTATTATTCCAGCCACATCAACAAAATGGGTTGGTTGGTCAGTGGTCATCCCCTCAAATTTAGCTGAAAGTAGGGGTCTGCGTCAAATTTTGACAAGCCATATCTCCAAAACCACTTGGAGTTGAGCATTCATTTTTTCCTTGTGTTCATTATGCTCAGAGGTATATGCTAGAAATGATTTTCAGCAAAATCTGAGGGATGACCACTGACTTGTTGATATGTCATGGAATGACTCATAATTATGTATGAAGTAGACATAAACTGATGTTTTTAAAGCAAAGTCATCAAGACCCCAAGCCACTATCTCTCAGAAATGTTGTCCAAGAACATATTTTCAACATACCTGCAGTTGATGGTGGGGCAGAATGTCTGACATTGGTTTTCAGGCAGAGGTAGCGTTTTAAGGGGTCTTGGGGTCCAGGACTCCTTGATTTGGCAGGTCCCCGTGATTTGGACCCCTTAATTTTGTACGTCTGTGTAGAATTAGATGCCTGGGCCCCTTTATTTGCCAATTTGGACCCCTGGACTCAGCAGGTCACCGCTAACCCTGTTTTCAGGGGGGGGGGTCAAAATGTACAAAAAATGTACAATTGGAGTTTTGCATGGGTAATATCTCAGCTAAAAGTATTCTAATATTTAGGCTCAATATGGGATAAGAGTAATGTCCTACCAAAGGGCTCTGACTGGCAAAACATGGACAAAAATTATTTTTACTTTTGGAGTTCTGACCCCCCGCGAAGTTGGTCCTGGATGGACGAAGTTGCATTTTGAGGGCCCTATATCTTTTAAAGTAAAGGAGTTACAAGTTTTCTGATGCCAGATTTGAATTGTACACAAAAGAGTACCCCAGGATATATACTTTTCAAAGTTGTAGGGGGTTCCCGTTACACATTTATGGACCTCCAAACATCGTCTTTCGCGTTGCGACACATTTTTTACGCTGAACGCCCTAAATTTCAAATTGATGCCACGGGAAAACGAAATGGAGTATGAAGCTCAAATTTTCAGGATTTTACTTTCTCATCAACTTATTCTGTCGCCAAAAGGTGCTGGATTTACTATATTCAAGAAATTTTTCCAACCCCATTCCCCTCAATGTCAAAAAGAAATCTACACCACTGCTCATCAGCACCAATTAAGATTAGCCATATGGCAGGGTGTCGAGTCAGTCCCCTCCCGAGCTCCCGTGTTCAGTCGACGTCCCAGATGTGAATTTACTATTTGCATCTTCCTTTTGGTCTATTTTAAACCCCAAATTAACCCCATTTAGTATTAAAATGCCAAATTGCCGCTCGCTTCGCGCGCATTTATCTCGGTAAAGCCGCTCTCTGCATGTAGATCTGCGAAACGTCCCAAAATTCCTTTTTTTTTCATCTCGAACCTGAACATGAATCTCAAAAATGCTAATGAGAGTTATAATTCTATCCTTTCTATAATCATGATAATGTAAATCATAATATGAGTGCTAGGGCAGCTCCTCTGATGTCCGAAGCATAAAACTTGTGTAGGGACCTACTGGATCAAAATACCGGGACTAAATTAACCAAAAGTCAGGCGGCGAGTGGCATGATAGAGCCGCTAGCCGGCAACTTGTGAAACCGCCCGGCCGTATGGCATTTTCAATATACTCGGTTAGTTTTGTGGGGTTCATTATCGAACCCCAACGGTTTTAGCTTGTATTTATATTATTTATTAACATAGGCCTATTTGTTTGTGATATTTCAAGCGTTTTAAAATTTCAAAATAATCCCATTCAATTACACGGTTGACGATGAAATTTTACTAAATTTAGAGGATGCACGGCGACCACCACCTTCCAAAAGTTGTAAAAGGCCTATGCATCTTCCTTTGGCACGTTTTTAGGGCACATATTGTCCTCAATTTTGTTCATTTTAGCATTGAAATTGCAATTTTTTCGCGCGCTTCGCGCACATCTGTCCCGGTAATGTTGTTTTATTAGCAGAATTAACACAATTTGAGCAAGTTTGAAATTTTGACCCTATGCAAAGTTCGATGACCTTTTACCCCCCTTGAGGCCAGTTAATATTTTTGGGAACATCCAGATTATGTTTTAGGGTCATCTTAGGAACCTAAAAAGTTTGGTTTGGTTTGGTCCTGTGGGGGTGCACAGAAAGTGGTCCTAGCTCCCCGAGTAACTCCATAGTTCAAATAAGGTTGAATAAAGGTACAATATAGAGTATAAAGAATGCGACCCGGTAAAAAGAATTTGAATTTGTTCACTTTCATATTCCTTGAGTATTTTTGCTACAGTTAATATGACACTTCCATGTTAAGTTTTGGTCTATAAGTACTCCTAGAAATATATTTTAACCCTTTTTAAAAATTTAAATAGGGAGAATTTACCCCACCATATGGACGAACCTGTCCCAGCATGTGCGAACCTGTCACACGTCGCAAAAAAGTAAGTAGCCTAGTGTCCTGATATTGAGGTCATGTGACACGATCTGGTCCATGGGGGCCAAAGGTGGCAAATTTGAAACTGAGATAAAGGTAAAAATATGGAGTAAAAAACAATAAAATATACAAAAGGAAATAGATATCAAAACACTTCATAACTTTAGAACCAGGTATGCTAGACCTTTAGTGTGTTCAGTAAATGATATAGCCTATTGTATGTATAATGTAATAATTACAGTAAACTCAATTTTCAAAAATGCCTCCTTTGGCCCCCATGGACCAGATCGTGTCACATATGTAGCGAATACATAGGGCCGTGTCACATATGTAGCGAATACATAGGGCTTTCACATGGGCCAATCAGGTCTCTTCTAACCTTAGAATTTACATCATTAGGCTAGTCAGAAAAAATAGGGTACACCCGGTCCCCCGAGACCTACACTGCAAAAAACGTGAAAAAGCGAATTAAACACTTTTCATGCACCATGTTCCTAAACATGCTTGATTCCTAAATCCCTAGTGGCAGCCAGCCCTGATATAGCTACTAACTGCTCCATCCCGAGGACACTCGACTTGACGGGGGTGTGCGGACAGCGCACTGCAAAAAGCGTGTTTAGGAATTAAACACTGTTCTAAACACTATGTTGCACCACGTTTTTAAACATGTTTAAATGCTACACATGTTTTGGAATTTGATGGGCATGTGTTTAAGAATTTAACACATGATTTCTTGGAATTTGACAACTTCAAAACTACAAGAGTTTCAATGGCAAATTTGGTATCAAATAAAAGAGATTAACATGCTCTTTAAATTAAGTTGTCTTGCACTTACACTGATGTATGTTTACCGTGATGTTTCTTTGAAAAACATGTTTTGGTCAAATTACTTACTATTTTTTTTGAGTGAAAAAAAGACCTACATTTTGGACCTCCTTTGCACATCTTCATTAAGGTTTTATTTCAACTTGTTTTAAATTGCTCAAGGAATATCAAAATTAACATATTTTATGATGTGTTTCATGTTTTTTTTAAATCTTTGTTAATGTATCTATTTAAGGGGGTACTACACCCCTGCCAAATTTTGTGCCTATTTTTGCATTTTTCTCAAAAAGTATAGCGCATTGGTGACAAGTAATATATGTTTATTACAGGGGCAAGGACTACAACTACTGCACTGGAAATTGTATTTCAGCACAGACAACAGTTGTGGAGTTACAGTCAAAAATGAGGGAAAACCACTATTTGATCAATAAATCAATAACTTGCCTTGAGTTGCTGAATTCTCAGTGCAGTAGTTGTAGTCCTTGCCCCTATAATATAAATATCTTACTTGTTACCAATGCGCTATATTTTTTGAGAAAAATGCAAAAATAGGCACAAAATTGGCCAGGGGTGTAGTACCCCCTTAATTCGTTTCCATCTTTTTGAGCGGACAAATAGTGTAGCACGAGTTACCGTAGCAAGAGTTACCGTGTTTTGTGCAAGCAATTGTAAAACTTTGAAGGGCAAATCCGTTTAAGGGGGTACTACACCCATTGATTTTTTTTTGCATTTTTTTTGCATTTTGTGAAGAAATTACAAAACAAAATTGGACAAAGTGGTATGCAAAATGAAGGGCAAATCTTCTCGTTTTATTGGTGGCATCGGTATCAATGTAGCTTACATGCTTTTGAAGATAGAAGCCAAAAGGAGGTACATCACTGATGATTTAAATTCACTTCATTTTGGAAAGCTTACTATCAACGGATTTCGTTAAAATTTTGGATATGTGTTGCTAACACATTAGGGAAATAATGTTGATATGTAAAATGGGAATAAGTGGTCCCTGATTTCTTTTATGAATTCCTGAACTTGGTGCTCCACAACTATCAAAAAACGAACCGGTTAAAATGCTTCTATTTTCAATGTCGAGCTATATTTTGTATTTTGAACTTGCGACACTATGTCACTGAAACTTAATTAAGCCATAGGTAACAGGTTACCAAAACCACACTACAGCAATGTTGAAAAAGATTGTATTTTTTGTCACCTATACCACCATATTAGGTAGTTTCCGTAAGCTTCATTTTTGTGATTTTGGTAACTATTTTATATTTATTTGCCCAATCCAACTTAACTAGGCAATCTAATGTACTCACCATTTACATCCCAAGGTATTTTAGTATATCCACCTCACACATTTCCATTATATATCCAGTAACAGACAAAATATCAAAATTGATGCCTCATTATGACATGTATGATATCCACAGACTATCACATGTATTCAAAATGGATGCCTGAATTTGACCTGAACCAATTGACCTATAACCTGACCTTTGGTGACCTTTATAGCCTTTTTTAATCTCTTTTCCTAACAACATATTCAGTGATATTATAGAAGATACATACATGGTGTAGTATTGAATTGTCTATGTGGAAGAGATTAGGCCTATTTAATTTATTCAGTGTTATAATCAGTGAGTACATTTCTATAGATAGTATAACAAAGGATTTAATGTATTCTATTCATGTATTCTACTTGGACATGTTCAATAGAATAAATTAAATGGTTTGTTATGAAACACACATCTCAGTTACCAGGATACAGTAAACAAAAAAATATATAGGGCTAAAATGATTTTCTAAAATGGTTTAAAACCACTTTTATGTAGAGATATTTTATAAGTTCAGGACATGAGATGATGAACATATTTATATACTTCATAAATTTGCAAAAAAAAAAAAGAAGATGGGTACTGATGAAAATCAGGGTATTAAATCGCCTTAAGGTACATCAAGATAAACCTTAACATAGTAGTTACTTATCATAATCAATTAGGCTTTATAGTGTTTTTTGTTTTAGGTCACCATCAAAATTAAAGCGAGTGATGTTTTAGCATGTCCTCTGCCTGTAGCACGAGTTACCGTTTTTCACAGCTGTCCCAAAAAGTTGATATCTTCATTTAGCAATACTATAAGGATCTAGCCTTGGAATGTTGGAATAATAAAATACAAACAATAAAGATTCCACTCAAATGAGTTTAAAAGCTGGAGCATAAACTTCCATTACGTTTTGTTACCTGGAGAGATTTGATCATGTCTCACCTCCTTTTTCAACCAAATTGACGGTAATAACTCTTGTAGTGAGGGATCAATATATAACCACAAATTGCCTCAGGCAAAACTCACTTCCTTGGAATCAAATACCACACAGGGTCATTTTCATGTAACTCATTGACCCATTTGTGTTATATACTGCCTCTAGCTATAATGACATCTTCAAACTGGTCAACTCATTGACAGATACGAACCTCGGGAGGGAATTCAATTTTTGATCAATTCTCTTTAGGTAGTGAAACGCAATGTTTGTAAAAGGATGCCCAAAAGTGTAGCACGAGTGACCGTGGAATTGCTATATAGCAATTTCTTTTGTTGGGTTCCAATTATTCGCCTGTGAATGTGGTCCCGGAAGCTGTTCCGTGTCAGTGTATTTTACTGTTGTATCAGTTGGACAACTGCTTGGTTACTGACATGTGTTTAGAGTAGAGTATTGAAGTTATCCTGTGTGTAATTGTTGTTCATGTACAGGCGAATAATTGGAACCCAACAAAAGAAATGTGTTGGGCTGTGAATTTTGGTCCAGGAAGGTGTTCCATGTCAGTGCATTTTGCTGTTGTGTCAGTTGGACAACTGCTTGGTTACTGACATGTGTTTAGAGTAGAGTATTGAAGTAATCCTGTGTGCAATTTTTGTTCATTTTTATTGAGAGGATTTTAAGATATGACCTTGTGAAAAATTAGAAGTTTCTTTTTTGAGGCCAGTTTATTAATCGACTATTTTGTTCTTTATCTAAACAGTGAACATGTTCAAATTTCTTGGAATATTACTGCATTACGTGATGAACGGTAAGAAGTTTCCATGTTGTTATTTATTTATCTAATCCCGTCTCCGCCGTTATTTTAGATTCGTTCTTTTCATGTTTTTCTTATACACAGGGTGCCCCCCCCCCCCAAAAAAATAGAGGCCCCTCATTGCGCCCTCTTTTTCTCATATTTCAGAAAAGTTGATCAAGTATAATTTTATGTTGGTATATGTAAAGAAGCCTTTATCCGTTAGCTTTAGGGGGTACTACACCCCTCAATAAATTTGTGACTATTTTTGCATTTTTCTCAAAAACTAATAACCATGGTAACAAAAAGTTATGTATATTAAGGGCAAGGAATCCAATTACTAAAATGAAATTTCAGTGACCCAAGACAAGCGGTTCGATATTTGTGATAGAAAATGAGGTACCGCTAGGATGTACCTCATTTCCTATCATATTTACTGAACTGCTTGTCTTGGTTCACTGAAATTTCAGTGTAGTAATTGGATTCCTTGCCCCAATAATATACATAACTTTTGTTACCAGTGTGTTTTTGAGAAAAATGCAAAAATAGTCACAAATTTACCACAGGGGTGTAGTACCCCCTTAATAAACCGAAACAATTATTTCAATCGGCTCATAACTTTTGAAGATATGCCCTTTTAAAGATATGTATCCGTTTTCACTCTGTCCACGGAGGAGGTTTGGTTACTTCAAAGATTGAAAAGTGCATATGTGACCGTTCACGGCGAATGAGCCGTAAATTCCTCCCCCCCGGCCAATTTTGTTTTATTTCGTGTTTAAAAAAGAAACATCATAAACTTCAAAATGGGATATCATTTCACTTCAAACGATATCCAGAAGCGGGGTTATGGTTTGTTAAACTTTACTCCTTCAACACAATTATAGCTTTTTACGTTTTTACATATGTCTCTTTTTCCACATTGCTGGCAATAAATATCAAACAGTCATAATTGGCAGTCATTTCAAATCATCCCAAAGTCAACGAGGTTTAAGAAAGTTCTCTCATTGTTAATTGTTGGTTATGCATACCTGTACAAAATACAATGCCTGGGAACCCACCACTTGAACAGGATTTAGCAAAAGCAAACAAAGACCAGAGCTATTAAAAGTTCTATAGCCATCTAAGGTAGAAGCTTATTATCCAACAATAGGATTATTGATTAGTTTTTGACTATCAAAATAAGACAGATGTCGGGCCAGCTTAAGTTACAGATGAATACGACCTTCGTACACATTTTACACCGTAACTCAGAATACAATTTAGGGAATTTACGGCTCATTTGTGCTGCCGGGTCACATATACTATGCATGAATATAAAACATTCCTTGATGATAACTTTATAAAATAACAACTTTATTTTAGGGAATGGGCTTTACCGGTGGGCTTATGGGTTATGGATTCATTAATTTGGGCGAAATTGATGTGGGATGGGACTTTTTTAGCTATACTTGCAATTACTTATGTTTTTCTCGGTTATTTTATGCCTTTTTGTTTTATTATGTTTCTTACTTTCTTACTTTTTTGTTTCTTGCTTTCTTTTTATTGACAACGTAAGTCATTTCACTTTTTGGAATAAAAGGTAGCACTGAAAAGGGCTGTTTAGTTTGTCTTTGGTTTTTTTGAAGTGAGTTTACTGTGCTGCTCTGCCCTCTACCTGGTTAATGTTTGTTGCCTCCTTTACAAATAGGCCTACAGGTTTCAGCCCTAGTCCTCATTGCATCAATTGCGTTGCGTACCAACCTTGTGCGCCGCATACTTTCGAATATAGCAGTAATACGTTTGCAAAGATCTTGGATTTTGCCACAAATGAAGAAATCAAGTGGTGTGAGGTCTGGTGATCTTGCAGGCTACTCCAGAACATGACCCATCCCAACCACTCTGTTTGCTATCGGTGGACAGAGTGAAAAACGGGTACTTGTCTTTAAAAGCGCATATCTTCAAAAGTTGTGAGCCGATTGAAATAATCGTTTTGGTTTATTAAAGCTAACAATTAAAGGTTTCTTTACATACCAAAATATATTTGATCAACAAATATGAGGGGCCTCTTTTTTTGGGGGACACCCTGTATCTTATATATATCCTGATTGGTTTCTTTCTTTCCTTCCGTAACATTTAAACACTGCTCTTGACCACCAACCACACCGAACTTGCGATCAATCAGCCGTGTGCAGCTACAAAAATGGGTGGTTGTATTCAAATGAGTATAACTTTAGTTTGCTGTGAGCAATTGCAACAATTCTTTTTTATTTAGACGTGTAGAATTTGCTCTTTCCAGTGGTATTTTTATTTTTAGCATATCTCGAGTTTATTCTTTTTGACTCAGCCTGTAGAGAGGGAGGCATCTGAACGAAATCGATATTGTATGCCATGCGAAAGACAAATCTTTGGCACATACTTTGTTATTGCTAATACAACTCTTTTCTGCATACGTACCTACGTTCGTGTTGGTGATTTAGTAATATTATAAATTTTGTGACTGCATTTTGTCGTTTTCGATTCGTTTTAAGCTTACCGTAGAATTAACGCTGATATCTTGTCGTGCTCCTTTTATACTTTTTCTCGTCGGCTTTTGCAAATAACAGAATCTAGATTGGCAATACGCATCGTAGTCCTCTCGGGGTTTTTTCATGATATAATTTACCTCAGAATTCCGAGTTCAAGGCTGCTTTCGGAACAGCCGTAGACTCAAAAAAGTGCACGAGTGGCAACTATGGTTTTATACTTCCCGCATTGAGGATTGCGTCTACGCCTAGTGATATACTTCTTTGTATATGTTGATTGTATAAAGGTATACAAAGAATATTTTATTGGTTAAATGTCAATGACCTCTATATATTTATTTGGTTAGTATGACCAGGCGGCTGACACTGAAAAATTTGCATGGAAAAATGACCCGTCTCCTCCGCAGCCAATTTGGTTCCGCTCCATCGAAATCAAGCCGGTCACGGAGGAGACTACCCTCCTTTGTGTTTGTTCATTTGTGTATGGAGAGCCCTTTTGGAGTCCGAATGACTTAGGCTACGCTCTCAGCTAGAGTCCGACGCTGCATTGCACTAGAAATACCTTTTCTGTGAAATCGCTATAGAGCCAACCGGGAGCACGTATTCGTTTTGAAAATATAGCATTAAAATTAGTATCACCCTTGTGGCCACCGTGCAGTGGAAAACCTTAATTCTTTCATTAAAAGGAAATGAAAATTAAAAAAACACGGATCTACTTGTGCACCAATAAAATTGGCACAGCAATTTGTCTCAAATATGAATGAATTTTAAGAAACATACGGGGTATGATGAACATTGACCTGACGCCATGATAGTAGGATCTATTAGTCGTTTTATATACAATGTATATACCGTATTGTCATAATACCAATATTTGTCATTATATATAATGAGTAATATCTAGCAACGTAAATGTGCAGTTCATATGCACAAACGAATACTGATCTTTATGATATTCAGGTTTTTGTACATCACATATAACATGTCACATAGGAGGTCATACGTGTTGACCTTCATCTATTGTATTTGTTCATCTGTGTATGGAGAGGATTAGCGCCATTAAACGCCATTAAAACGCCATCAGTATTAGGGCGTAGTTCAGTGAACTCACCGGATTGCTATTCTAAGTACTTTGATAATACAGATAATATGTATTAATGGGTCGAGGCGATTGCGTTGAAAAACCTAATAAATTATTCATAACAGTTACGTAATCAATCGATAGTGCGGACACTTTTATTTGCAAACCACCAAAATTCTTGATCTTTTAGCGTTGGAAAAGAAACCACGTGAATAGAGTGCCCTCTCAAGAATATCAACTCTCTGGTATGACCATGGAAGTAAGAGACATGGAAGCTGGTCGATCCAACACCTATTGAATTATTTACGTAACATTCTATAGAGGGTACGTATCAAGCTATTGTGATTTCAATGTAGTCAGCGTGCCTTTGATGTGGATCAGACTTGCCGCCTGTATTGCCAGTTCGTTTATTTACAGGTTTATTATTTTGAGCAAAAATCGTGTTTTTCTTGATTATGTTTCAAGTATGTTGTTTTTATTCGGAAAAAAGTGACAGGGATGTTAGATTTGTAATCCATAATTACAGAAATCCATTCAAAATATCGATTTCTACCCTATACTTACAGATTTTCGTAAACTTCAAAGTATTGGAAATCATGCATTTACGTCTAAACCGCTAATTAGCGGTAATAATTGATATGCGCACTTGGCACATGCTTTACATTATAAAATGAATACCGCATCTATTTGTGTGCCCGGGGCTGCCTGAAATTGCTGTTGACCAGAATGTTCCAGAGTCGGGTATTATCTTTACATTTTGCGTAAAATAAATTGTTTTTCATTTCATTTTCTGTTTTAAAACTGCTATCTGAAAGTCTAGCATATATATACATTTAATCGGTAGGTTTCACATAATTACATACTTTTAATAAAATTGTATAAATTAAACAGATATCATTCTGACCATTACGTAGGGATTTTATAAAATCTGTTTGTGTTCATAAAACTAGTCATGCACTGCGGTAATCTAACACAGCCCATTGTCAGGACTTAGTACACGACCTCGTACTGCTATTGATTTTAAGCGGGAACTTTGATTTTAGACATGGTACACGTTGACCATGCGATGACTCAATTGTTCCACTTTCAAATGTACTGCTTTTGTTCAGTATCGCGGCAAGTATGATACTCACTTTGATGTAGTATTTGACCAGCTTCCATGTGTATTACTTCCATGGTATGACTTATGGGATAGACCCTTATGCATCTTTCGTGCTTTTCTATTTACGTATGATCTTTATCCACAGGCATGTGCCCGGGGCCGGGCATGTGCCAGTATTGCGTAATGCTAGAGGTGAATATATTTCTTTGACACCGAATAGGATGTATGGTTCGGTGGCCGAGCGGTCTAAGGCATTGTGATTTCTTCGTTGCTGTTCCGATTGTCGCTTGTTCGAAACCTTGCTATTATTTCATCTTTTTACCTAGCTGGGTGGGTTTACACCCCCAGCTATATAGGTATTGAAACGGTCTTTGATTCCATTTCTTCGTCTGGCAACAAATTTAAAAGTAGGCATGTCCACTAAAAATTGAAGTACTTTTTAATTGATTCAGACCTAACTTATTGGTTGTGAATTGATGAAAGAAACATTTTGGCGTTTAAATAATCTTAATCGGACGTTTCATTCTAGAGATATGGCCTTTCGAGTGTCACGGTTTTATATAGGGCTGCTAGAACATGTTAAAAAGTTTAAGTCCAAAAAGGAATCATTAAGGTGCTTTTTCTTAATCTATTTATTTAAAACTAGCGTTATCTGGAGCATTACATTTGCTTATAACAACATGAAATAAGATCATCCTGAAAATTTAAGCGATTTTTTTGATATACCACAAAAAAATATAAGACCTCAAAACCCATGGTTTGTTTGGTGGAACCTCAAATATGAGGTTGCCATGGAAAATATCTCCATAGAGGAGCTGAACAATAAGTGCATTATTTCAAATGAATAGCGGTAGTCTTAAACATTGTTCAATTTTTTAGGTCAGCACATTTATCTTCAAATAATATGATTATATTTCATAATGACATAAGTTTAGTAACATAAATCACTATTCACTACCAATTTTGAGAAATTTGCTCCAACTCAAAGGTTATCTTTACTACATTGAGCAATATACTATGTGTGGAAGCCATGATGGGGAGCATATCTAAAATACACATGGTGGTCAGAAGTGCATAATTTGAGATTGGTTTTGGCAGGCTTAAACATTCTTTAATTTCTTTTCCTGTACATTTTGTCTTCAAAAATAGTTAAATTTTATGAGTTTTGCTTGTCTGAATCAATCCAAATTCGGAGATAATTGCGTTTCAAGACCTGATGCACAGAATGGTGTCACTTCAACCTGTTTTAGTTCTCATCTCATTAAATGTTTCTTTTAAAAAAGTTGATCTCTTCATAAAGGAAGGTCTTCCCTATTTACTGACCAATCAGGAAAGAGTTTTGGGGAGGGCGAGTTAGCGCAGCGGTAATTCCCTCGCTTTGCACCACTGAGGTCCCGGGTTCAAACCCCGGCGCACAGTGGGCCAGGGAGGAATCAAAGTGTGCCAAAATTAAAATTTGGTGAATGTGGAATTTCCTAACTTTTTCAGTTGTTTGAGAAAGAAAACATTCTGAAGTATATTATTTGGCCCATAATTTATGTTTCGATGGATTTCATAAGTGCAGTTTAGTCATGAATTTGCCCCAAAAGTGTTATATTTTCTCTTAAAATGGTAAAAGTGTGAATTTTGAAAACAACTAATGTAACGTTAGTAAATGAGAAACTGGTGTCTTACCATTGTGCATATGTCATACCTAATAGTAGTCAAACCAGACCATTAAAGCCAAAATATAAATAATTGTATTAATCAGGAGTAATGAGGGGGCTAATTTGGTGAAATACGGTAAAAATATGCATTTTTGGGAAAAAATAGAAATTTAGTTTGGATTCCTGTCGATTCCTGTTCAAAAAATAATGTTACCATTTGTAGACGAGTCCTAGAACTATATTGATGGCAATGGTTTTTGCAAATATTTGCCAGCCTGCATTCCAGGGTCCATACAATGTACCCTATTTGCTCACATTTCAGCTGATTTTGATGGATCAGTACGGCGTATACGGGTTTATCATGTCATGTGCATAGCGCCCTCATATTGCTTAAATACCCTGGGGATTTTGCGGTTTTCACTACAACTCTGCTCTAAGAAATAGCATAAGGTCTCAATATTTTAAAACATCATTGATCGAGATAAAACAAAATCATGGAATCTTTATCAAAAACTTTTTTTTATGCTGCTTATGCAGCAGGCTCACTATCAGATATAAATTTATCATACCATGTTTATACGGATGCTTTGCACATTCATCATTGAATTGAACTTCCAAGGCATATGCTAACTATATATTTGGATTAGTTTTGTGACTTTTTAATCATGATAATGGTATATATATCATCAAACAATTTCATGAAAGTAGCTCAGTTTCACAGTTCATATGAAAAACCCTAAGCTCTGTGCTGAAATTAAGGACATGTGATAAAGTTGTGGTCGTTTTGGTCGGAAAAATAATTGTTTTTAAAATTATGAATATCAGGGGATTAGAGTAGGCCTATTCTAACCTCATTAGCCTTTTGATTTAAATGTACATTCATATATTACATGCACATTCTGTTCTGCTTTGAACATCCATATAAATTAAAGAATTTATGAAAGAAACTCAAGACACAAGAACCCCATGGTCTGCCAATTTTAAACGTGACATCTAGATTTGGTATTACGTCTAGGCCTACTTGAAAAAAATCAAATTCACATTCGCCTATATAGCGAACGACCAAATCACGTGTCTGTAATGGAGAACTGCAATTTGAATCAAATTATTTAGTGTCGTTTGTGATGACGTTGAAGGCCCATTCTCCGATAAAGCGTCCAAGTTTGGGCTCAGGAATTGCAAAATGCCAACCACGAAGAATTCGTGAAAATCATTCAGAATCGTAAACTTTAATAGTTTCAGAACACAAAACAATGCATGGGTGATTTTTCAACAATACTTCATTTTTGAGCAATATTACTTGTACGCATTGGGGGTAACGTATCAGTGGTAACGTATCTGTGAAGCCCTTTCCCACTTTTGTCTTAATCGTGCAAGTGTAAAAACTTACCGACTTAATACCCATACTTGATCAGTCATCACCCAATGTACTAAAGTCTGGTATGGTATTTGGCTTCATTTATCACAGCGTTTTTTCCGAGGGGAGTAGAATTTAGGTAACGTATCTGTGAAACGCATGAACGTAACGTCAGGATTTTTTGCCATTAATAGACCTGATTTTTTTACTTTGAAACCATTGTGTTATGTACCACATATATAATATAACTATAGAGCCTGCTCTATCCATAACATATGGGAACATTCATATAGCCAGTTATTTTGACAAGATTGTTATTCATTAGAAATATGGTAACGTATCTGTGAACAATTTTGGCGACATAGTCTCAAAGACCTGTTGGAAAAATTTAATAACTTGCGTTGTGATGTTTTATACTTTATAATTAGGGCATGATACCACTAATGAAAAGTACCTATAATCCATTATTATGCGCGCATGTTTAACGAACAGGGACACATTATGCGGAACGTACCTTGGCTGGCGACATGGAGGAAAACAATGGACATGCATAATCAGCTTTATTGTTTTATACTTTCTAGGCATGTTACAACCTCCAGCCCCACACATTTTAGAAAGCAACTCCTAAGTATTAGTTATATTAATAAAAGTCATTTCTTTCTGACGAAACAAGTCTGAATACGACTTGACACTATGGGCGACACAGATTTGGCTTTTTGGACACTTTATCGGAGAATGTGCCTGAAGTTGTAACATCCGGGGTGCGGATCTTCCATTGACATGGTATACGTATTATGTGCTTGCCTTTTGGGGTGCTTTTTTGCCCATTTTGGTAAAGCGATGGGTGGGTTTTCACCATAGACGAAACCGCCCGGTATTATTGTGTATTTTGATAAACATATTCAGGTAAAAGCACCCAATTTGAGCAAAATCGGTTGCTTTTTCAAGGAAATTGGTATATTAATGGGTTGCAAATTAGGGCCAAAATTACGTTTAAGACAATGGCAACGTTTTGGAGTCCGGCAGGAAGAATCACCTACAAATTTTTCCCCACCCCCGGGCCCACCCCCAACATTTAGTCTGGCTGGTTGTTTGTTTGCTTATATTAAACAATTACAATGTCTGCACTTTATTGATGTCATAGAAAAGGCCGTCAGTGAATTTTGCAATCCGTATAACCTTGAATATGCTATTTGATAATACTTTTCCAATCGGACATTTGAATCACTGTTGTAAGAGTAATTAACCAATCACGGCTCGTTATTTTAATGACGTCATATGCCTTGGAAAATGGCTCTATTGGATTCCGCAGTCCTTAAAACCCCCGATTTGAAAGTTTTTATAATAATTCTTACACAAGCATTTGAATTATTGCGGGAGGAAGAATTGACCAATCATATATCAGCATATTAATGACGTCATACGCTTTCCAAAATGTCATCATTGAATTTTGCTCCCCTTGGAACCCCTATTTTGCTTTTTCAATTAAAATTTTAACTTGTATCATTTGAAATACTGTTGTAAAAATAATCGACCAATCATCGTTCAGCATTTTGATGACGTCATACATTTCCAAAAATGCTTCCATTGAATTCTGCAGCCTCGAAAACCCCTAATATAGTCATTTTACCGTGTTTGTATGCGTCTGATTGTCCGTTTATAATTTTGGCACACTTTGAGGCGATTCTGGCCCACTGTGCGGCGCGACTCATGTGCACTTGGTTTATCCCGATTCCATGCTCGCTCTCGCAGGTTTTCTCCGGGATCTCCGGGTTCCTCCTGTATCCTCCTGTATCCTGTTTTCATACAAAACGTTATCATGACCTTTATATAACCTTAACCAAAAGCCAAAATATAACTTATTTAAAACGTTTTTAAAACGTTTTTGTGTTTCCTGGGAGGTCAACTCTCATTACATATTGACCCACCCTCGTATTAATTAACCTCGCGGAATTTTCAGACGGTTACTCTATCTTTTATCAGCGAGTGATATTAAAGCCATAATATACGATCTCATAATATGATATTGGTTAATCTTTTTCAAACCTGTTTTTTTTTGTATATTTGTAATGTTTATGAACAAAATGTTCAAACTCACACCTAAATTGAATTCAGCCAAATCCATTGTATTTTTAGTATAACAGAGCAAGTTGAATTAAAGTCATAATTATGACTTTACACCCCCCCATAAAAACACCACCATAGTTAAGCGGCTATGTTAGTAAGTGAGTTTTCTTTCATTTTACCTCAGTAGTTTGGTTTAAAATGACCAGAAAACTTTCCTGGCAGTTGTTACTAATAATATTTTATAATATTTGGCAAAGAATAACCAATTTAACATTTGACCGTAATCGTATTAAGGCTTTAATGATCAGGTCGCGACCCCCTCGACCCCAGACTTGACCACAGCCCCGCAGAATAATACTACTGTGTCGTTTTCTTTCTAAACAGTTCTCGCCTATTGGAGATTCTTCCAGTCAGAAGGTCACTTCGTGCCTTCTTCAAAAAAGGCAAAAAAGACAATTATTCTGACTTAACAAAGATGAGAAGTGTGAATCTCTGCAATTGTAGCACTGATCTTTCTTTTGGGATATTAACTCGTCAATTCAACACTTGCGCTGTTGTGGGAAATGGTGGAATCCTCAAGAACAGTCGATGTGGAAAGGAAATTGATAGCATGGACTTCGTTCTTCGATTTAATATGGCTGCACTAAAAGGATACACAGATGATGTTGGATTTAATACAACTATTATGAGTATAAACACGGAAGGAATTGGTTGGATGATTGGTAATTTGACAAACGGAACTGATTTACTTAGAAAAGCGGAAATGCAAGAAAATTTGTATTGTTTACCCGCAAATTCAATTCTTTGGTATATGAAACATACAAAAACAAGCCGGGGCTACTTACGCGCTATGTATGATATATTACACAGAACTAAGCATAAAAAGGGACCACGTTTAGCATTTGCAGCCGCCGACTTAGTAGTTCCGACAGAAAAGTGAGTATAACTACAATTCGTCGGGTGTATTACATAGTGACGGATCTGCACTTCACGGTAAATCCATAGTGACGGATGTTGAGATGCGCAAGACATAGTCACGGATAACTTTGGCAATCTATTACATGTGTGAGATGTACGATATTACTACATTTTAATGTTTTGAAAATATCTTTCAAGGGTCTACTTCTAATAGACACATGAATTGCTGAACATTAATGGCAAGTTTGTAATCTATACCCAATACAATTTACCTACTCAACGTTTTCCCGATGCCCATTTTTTGATAAATTTGCGATCAACATCCGTCACTATGTAAAACACCCTGTGTTTGACATACTATGTAATGCACCCGACGAATTTAACAATTTTCGTTCTTATGTTTGTATAAAAACAAATTGGTCCTGGTATTTTCCCCTTTTCGAGGCCAAACACTTGCACTTCCCTGGTACAATATTGTTGCTTTTAATGGTTCTCGAGCTGGCTAACCAGCGAGGGATATTACTAGAGTCGAGCGAACATGAGACTTCATCAGAAATTAAAAGGAACTAACACAGTCCTAGGAAATGATTAGGGCCTTATTTATCTGAACTTTATATCGAATTGTGATTGTGATGTTTATTGCTTGCATGTTTTATAGCATAAAATTTGATTTATATCACTCGAAAAGCAAAATTCATTCGAGAATGCGTTGAGTCTACACCGTAAATTATAGAAAACAATCATAATGATTGGCTCGAGTACGAATATATGGATAGTTACCTCCAATCAAAATGTATGTTACTTACGCATTTATACGGAGTAAGCAATATCAATGTGACGTTTCTTTAAACGGCAAGTGATTTGGTGCAAATTTAGTGTTCGGACACTAGAACCAATGATATTGCATTTAATACATCATGACGGTATAGACGAATCCAATTTCACGCATTCCTTCTCCTCAATGGCAGCCATAGCCGCGACGGGGACCTAGCTATCTCACCTAAAATGTGAAATAATGCGGCCTTGAAGGGTATTTTAAACTGCATTCTATCACCCGTGTTACACGTAGACAAATGATGACAGTTTACAACACAAAAGAATCTAACATCGAATTTTAAGCGGGTTTAATCCACCCAATTGGGCACTCACAACACCTGTTTGGTGCATGCGGGGGACCAAATATGGCCGATCGACCAAATCCTGACCATGACTTGACTCGTTGGATTCGTCTATTGTTATTATGCCACAGCGGAATGTTTGATTTTGAGGATGTAAGACAGCCATTGAAGTTAGCAATCGATTTTCGCTTCGTTTTCATGAAATCAGGTATACTTACCCTGTTTGTTCTCACAAAATACGGGAACACTACGGTCTGGTGAACCGTAGATATTTTCCCGTATTTTGTGAGAACAAACAGGGGTAACGATTAAAGATTAATTATATTATCTTCCGACTTATTCGTAAACTTTGTTCAAGGAATTTAGTTTGATCTTACTGAAAAGTAGGCCAGTTTCTTTATTGTTTTTCTAACAGTGCATCCATGAAGCGTGTGAAGTTTGCGCGCGTGGCTTAAGATGTCAAGCGCTCTACTGTGATCAACAAAAATATTACAGAGTGATCAGGTAACCTACAAATCCAAGATGGCGTCCAAAATGGCCACAAAAGACTCTTAAAATACCTATAATTTACTTATTTTTCACCCATGAGTTGCAGTTTTGGTGTCTACACCCATATTTTTTGGGTCAAGGATTCCAATTTGACTAATAAAAATAGTTCAGATTAATCAGATAAGCTATAAATCCAAAATGCATGCCTAAATCCTAGTATTCAGGTGATAGCTTTTAACTCAATAATGATCTATTGAAGAGTTGACATTGAAGTATCTACACCCACGTTTGGGGGTCCAAAAAATTCAATATAACGTCCAATATGGTCGCCAAAATTGTATTACACTGTATACATTACGGGTCGTTTTCAGGTTGGTAGTGATGTGTCACACTATGATAGGTTGGTAAAATGAGTGAAACATTTTGTGCCTGCAATGTTAGTTACGTCATTGGTTGGTTGGTTGATATCCCTCTTTTCATTAGGAGCACTGAGCCAAGTCTCGTAGTTAAGCTGAAATAGGTTGCCCAATTTCAGCAGTTATAACAGAAAAGTCAATATTGGCAAGACAAAATTGGCAAGACACAATAGGCTGGTCAAATGTTGGCTTTCATAAATAGGCTAGACATAGTCCCATTGGCTTGTAAAAAGTCCACTTTGGAAAAGAGTTAATACAATATAGTAGACTTAGGGATTCAATCATGTTTCACCGTTGTTCATCACCGTTTAACAACGATGCGGCAGCGTCGTCTGCGTGGTTTACTTCGCGAGGGCAGCCCGAGCGAAGTAAACCACGTGCCGGACGCGAGTTGTTAAACGGCGATGAACAACGATGAAACATGATTGAATCCCTTTCAACAACGAAAAGAAGCTAAAGATCGTATAATTCACATGATTATTTCATGAGGAATGTTAGTTAATCAGTGCCACTCAGCCTTACAAAAACTTCGATGATTTTTCTGTTAAAATCAGCAATAAAACTGGGATAAAACTACAGAATAAAACTGCAATGTTTAGCCGCTGAAAAATACTGAATTTAATTTGTAAAACTTGCATACGCACACAGGTTCCAAACATGACGAAATTTACGCGCTCTCGCGTAACGCGTAGTCTCGCTCGCGTTCTCGTATACGCTATAGTAAAAGTGTGGATTCATCACGAATTAACAACGGTTGGCTCCTGTATAAAGGTATAGGAGGAGTTGTTGAATCGGACATACCGTAAACGTTCGCCTAATGGCGCTATTGGATTCTTAGAAATGTGAGAGCGCCATCCTTGTAAAATCTCAACAGCATTAAGGATACGTGTATGTTAAATTGAGCAACCTGGACATAATGCCTCAGAAAAAAATATCGTGACATGACCTAAAGGTCACTAGGTTAGTTGCTAGAGCAGCAAATGTTTTGGGGTTTCTTCAGGTATTCTTTCTCAAAGTGCCATTGGACTTAATTTGTAAATCGATTCATACGTTATACCTAACTCATTTTGGTATTTTTTTTTATAACATTGTAATTTCTTCATATTTTTTTAATATTCTTCAGTTCAAAATTACACCCTTCTATTGTCTGACCCGTTAGCTCAGTCGGTAGAGGGTGCGCCTTGAATGGTGAATGGTACTTGTTCGAATCTTGATTTCTGCCCCCACTTTTATGTGAAGAAGGGTCAAGAAATGTTTTTGGATTTTGTCCCCATTTTACGAACGAATATTGTGAATTTGTTTAATTTAATTTTAATTTTCTTATTTTTTATTAGATAAATAGGCACTGCGAACAAACGGCAACAAAAACCGCTGACAAAATTTGCTCCACCTGCTACCTATCAATGCGTGATATATTCCACTACATTTAACAGTTAAATGACCTTTGAAAAATAGAACGGCCTCAATGTTTCAAATTGTGTAACTACATTACTTTATTCATTTATGCATTATAAATGATCAGCTATTTTTATCTTTTCTTAAAAGGATCAAACCCAAGTAGATCAGACCATTGATCATATAACTATCAGACCACGAAGTAGTTACGTAACTCCGTGATGGTATCGGAACCAAGCACTGTTTGTATGGCGATCATTACGATCACGCTATTTTGGTATGCCTTTTTGTGTACTGATTGTTTCGATCGTGGTTCATTACTTAAGCGCGTGATCCCGTTGACATAGTAACATTACGTAACTGCGATACCGGGCTTCGATACTGAATAGCTGTTGAGTGCACATAATATGGAAAGCCATTGTGGTATTGTGTGCCTTCCAAAGCGCCTTATAACATGTTCTCATTGTGTTGTGGAATCCTAGCCAGTATTCAATGATAGCTATAGAGCCCTTGCGCTGATCGATTGGCTGCAAAGAAAGGATTTGAACCGGTTTCTTCCCCGTAATCATGGCGCAGTGCAGTCCATTCAATCAAATGTTGTCATCAACCTATTTGATCGTAGTGCATTTTGTTATGTGTGTGAGACGAACTGTCGCGGTAGATGCAATCATGCTTTTGTTGAATGCATATGAGTAGTCCGCCATATTTACGGGAAGATACGTCATATGCACAGCCTCTATTCAGTTGGTCGTTGTATGATTTTGTTCGTTTTATTTATATCATTTGAAGACTGAGCCTATTATGATACATCCTCCGTGGAACAGTTTCAAACAAATATAGCTAGGGATTATTGGGGCAGAGGTTATCTTTTGAATCCTCTTAGAGGGCTATCATTTTTTTCGGAAGGGGTGGGGGGGGTCCCAAATTTACAAAAAGTCTGCGTCAATAAAATTGCGCCCCCCTATTTCGGCAACAAAATTTTATGATCCCAACCCCCAAAATTGTATTGAAATCAGTCTTTTTCCTATTATTCTTTCCAAGACTTTATGACCCCCGTATATTTGGGACCCCCCCCCCCCCCCGCCTTTCGAATAAAATGATATACCTCTTATGACTACTGATGTATAGGCAAGGACACTCGCGCCAATTGAAAGACTTGTCGCAGTTCGTATCACACACATAACAAATGCCTATACAATCAAATAGGTTCATTACAACATTTGATTGAATGGATTGAGTTACTCTAAAATGAAACGATAAAAACAAAGACTCAGAAAAAAGACACATACAAGATAAAATTATAAAATTATATAAACAATGTTAAAGATAAAATCAAGAAAATAGAGAATAAAATTTCCTCAAATCAGAAAAAAACATTGACAGACATCATAATCTGTCAGAAATTACTGCATGAGATTCGAACCATCAATCTTCTCCACAAGTTCTCTTTATCCTCGTACTATTATAGTCTAATGCTTTGCTCACTGGGCCACAACGTATCAGGTGAATGATTACCGCATTATCATGAACAAGTTTGTTCGATCTTGTTCATAATTGAATACCTGAGTGGAAGAAGGGCCCAACTCCATCAAAACTGTTTTTGAGATATTAAGAAAAAACGTAATATTTGGAAAAGTTTTATCGATAGAATGTTTTCATCTTCAGGGGACCTTAAATACATGAACATACAGTATTACATACATTCGAAATCATATATGATGTTTCCATGGCAACGGTACAGGTCTTTATACGAGCTGGAGTTGGGCCCTTCTTCCACTAATATACTGCAAGTGCCAGTTCCGTAAGCAAATGTGTTATAAATAGCTACAGAAAGTTGGAAATGATCCATTATTGCATAAGTAGAAGCATGTAATATGTTAGCAATAAAGTTTGTTGTTTGGAAAAGCAGATTTCATGGATGAACAAAATTCCTCTTTAATCCAATATTTGTGGAAGAAGGGCCCAACTCCACCTTTCTTCCATGAAAACCATGATTAAATGTACGTGGAAGACTATTTAGAGAGTGGATTTTGGCTCATCTTTCACACACAATGAAGATCAGTCTGCTGGCAATAAAATGCTGGGTCTAACTCATTTTTGTAAAAAATTGGAGCTGGGCCCTTCTTCCACTCAGGTATTCAATTGTATGTGTCGATAGGTTTTACCCTTTATAACTACACGTACCCTTAATGATCAGTGATAATAGTCGGCTTTTACAGGGATGGCGCTCTCTCATTTCCATGAACTCTATAGCGCCATTAGGCGAACGTTTACGGTATATAATTGGTATAGAGTTTTCATAGAATTTATAATGTAGACTGAGACATAAATTGGTATAAAGAGTTCATGCAATATTTTGTAGACTTGGACATAATTGGCATAAAGATTCATACAATATTTTGTATACTCAGACATAAGACATAATACACATAATAGGCACATAGTGAAGATGACGTTTCGCCACAAGCCTTCATTTCCAATATCATATGACATCCCTAACTCAGGCAGGACTAAAAATCTGATCATTTGAGTTGAGTTAGTTTGCTACAGTACATCATTCACTCTGCCCCTCATCTTCCATTATTTGATTGCTGTATGCATGGGTTAACACATGAGTGAGTTTGGCAGGGTCCACTTCCAGCATGACATGGTAGTTCGTATCTTCGGCAGCTGCAGCGAGGTGGGCAGTTTTTCAATTACAGTGGCTCATTTTGAGTATATGGGCAGCCTTCATGTCAGTCATGATCGGCACAATCTGGTCGTTGTCTATTTTCCACCCCAGTCATGCCAGTCCATGACATCCATGGATACCATTGTCGGTCCCTCCAGATCATAATCTGGTTAGTAAACTCGCGGAATTTGGTGGAGGATGCAGTGGGCGGCAAACGTTCAGGAGTGACAAACGTTTTTACAGATGTTAACTTCTTGACAAATATGTTGTAGCCAGGGTTGCAAGTGAACTCTCCCCATTGCTGCCTAACATAACAGTCAATAGCCTTGCTACCAAAATTCTCAATAACTGATTTGGGAGAATGAAGATATTTGCTCATTGCTTGACTATGGGATCGCCTTTCACAATCAATCTTTTGGAAGGCCGATTTCTTCCCAATACCAAAAATCCTGGAGGTTGTATCACACCCGGTATATGTGTGGATGAAGAGAAGCTGGTACCATAAATAGGATTGCCTTTAGTTTTAGTTCTCTGACATGTTTATCTGCATAATTATAAAGAACCAGGATTAATAGATCAGTGTCTTCACCAATCAACGTTGTAATGTCAATGGTAGCTTTCTACCGCTGCTCTAAAAAATTCTACATGTGCACCGTCTGATGTATTGATCACATTTCACGCCAGGCATTATGTTCTTCAGTTTATCTGTAATGAGATCAATTAGCCCTTACTTATTGCTAGCTCTTGACAAGAAGTCATCTTTTTTCCTGAAAATTCCGTCTCTGCGTAAACAACTGGATGGACATTCTGCCGTTGGTGTATATTGTCTTTGATGACCGACCTCCACCATACCCATCAAAGACCACAGTAGTCAATCCATATAGCGAACAGTTAAGTCTGCATATGACTGTGCAATCACCCCATAACTGTCTCCAATTTCCCATGGTACTCGATGCAACAAGGATCCTCCAGCAAGGACGTAATGATCAGTTTTTGGATAAGATTCTTTGAGGACTTCATAATCACCCGACATCACATTGCTTGAATGTTCAGTGATACTAGTACTAGTTGTAGCTAGTTGAGGCTTATCTGCTTTTTGGAAAATGTTTCTAGCCTCAAACAAGTTGGGAGAAAATGAACAGAGGTCGTAATTCATAACCTCTTGCATTGAAAGCTCACATACAGCCTGTCTCAAAAAAAATTGTGCAAGTAAAAAGCGCCCTCTGTGGCAATTAGAAAATACCGTTGTGACATAATGCTTACATCAACGTCAAGGGCATAGTCTTAGCTCTCAAATGCCGCTTAGTCTGTTCAATTTGCTTGTTTTAATCTCGAGATATGTTTAATTAACAACGAAAAGGTAAAATCACAATTGTGCCACTTTTACTATAGGGAAGAGTTAAATAAATGAGTTCTGGTACAGATCCAATAAAAATGAAAGTACTCACTAGATATATTTCAGTTCCTATCAGGAACCTTGTTCACTCTGCAATGACTGTAGTGTTTCTAGATGTCGGCAGTACTTGGTGGCTGTGATGGTGTTGCCACACTTGTAGGTTGCCGTTTTGAGATGATCTGGTCATAGATTCTGTCCAATTTGTATGCCCCCTCGTCCTTGTTCATAGTGTTTTTGCCCCTGCTCCTGATCCATATGGCTTCTTTTAGCCAACGCGTGGTTTTGTCTGCCTCTTGATCTATGATTGCTGCCTCGTCCCAGTTGATAACATGGTTGCTGGCTGCGACGTGCTCAGTTATTGCCGAACGAACAAAGGGCTCTGTCGTCGTTCCCTATGTCGAGGGTCTCTCTGAGAGGATGTCGAGAGTCTTCAAAAAACATGGTTTCTCGACAGCCATGAAGCCCCACAGCACCCTGCGCAATATGCTCGTGCACCCCAAAGACAAACGGGACCCCCTCCAAACAGCTGAATCAATTTATGAAATTCCTTGCAAGAGCTGTCCTAAGACCTACATTGGAGAGACAGGCCGTCTATTCAAAACTAGACTATCTGAACACAAAACTGAAGCCAAAAAAATAAGTTCCAAAAATTTCACCAGGTCACAAAGAAAGTCATCCACATCCCAAATTCATAAATCGGCAATAACTGAGCACGTCGCAGCCAGCAACCATGTTATCAACTGGGACGAGGCAGCAATCATAGATCAAGAGGCAGACAAAACCACGCGTTGGCTAAAAGAAGCCATATGGATCAGGAGCAGGGGCAAAAACACTATGAACAAGGACAAGGGGGCATACAAATTGGACAGAATCTATGACCAGATCATCTCAAAACGGCAACCTACAAGTGTGGCAACACCATCACAGCCACCAAGTACTGCCGACATCTAGAAACACTACAGTCATTGCAGAGTAAACAAGGTTCCTGATAGGAACTGAAATATATCTAGTGAGTACTTTCATTTTTATTGGATCTGTACCAGAACTCATTTATTTAATTTGACTTTGAACGATCCTGATGAATCTCATCAATAATATAGGGAAGAGGGCTGTACATGTACATGTAAATCAATGATAGCTAGCATCAAGTTTATCAAGAGTTCCTTCGTGAAATCAAAAGAATGCATCAATTACACAACAATACCAAATTTTTAATGTTTTATCATGATAAAGTATAATGATTTTCTTTTTCCACTTACGACAAATTAAACGATAAATAAATATTTCACATTCTGCTGTAAAATTAAATACATTGTGCATGTCAATGATTTTACCATGGTAAATACTGTTCTCTTTGTCATTCAAGACATGTTAAAAGGCAAACAAATATTGCACACTTATTATTGCACAAGGTTAATGAATTTTGACAAGTTCATGAAATTTGACAAATTAATGAAATTAGACAAAATAATGCCCGCGCGCTGGTGTTGACGCGTCTAATGTACGAGCACCGAAGGTGGAGTGCATTAGACGCATCAACATCAGCTATCATTGATTTACATGTTCAGCCTTATTCCCTAGTTAAAGTGGCACAATTGTGATTTTACCCTTTCGTTGTTAACTAAACGTATCTCGAGATTAAAAAGAGCAAATTGAACAGAACAAACGGTATTTGAGAGCTAAGACTGTGCCCTTGACGTTGACTTAAGCATTATGAGACAACGGTATTTTCTAATTGCCAAAGAGGGCGCTTTTCACTTGCACAATTTTTTTTGAGACAGGCTGTATTTCACACTACTACAAACCGCTGAAATAAGAGGGTGGGGTCAATGGTCTGATCTGGAGCAATTGATACAGAAGACGAATTCAAGGGTTTTGGCCTTGTCTTTGCGCTTGAATGATACTTAAGACTGGTTGGTCATGCATTTTGGCTATGATTAGCTATGATTTCCATACCAACGGACTCATACTCATGAACATTTACATCATCATCAGCCACAATACCATTCACTACATTTCTTAAGGAAGGGTCGATAGAGAAGGGTTAGTAAATATCCAAATATGACCTTAATTTGGATAGGTCTGATGTATCTGTATTGATCCTTGATTCAGCTGAATCTTTATGCTGCTCACTTGCAGTGTAATAGAGGTGATTGAATTCCTGCATGGCATTGTTATACTCAGATGTTATGGGTATCGTCCAGTGATCGCCGCTCTTCGTTCCGTTCATACCGCTTCCACGTATTAAGCCTCCGGTACTCTTTAGTGATCTCATTAAAGGGGCATTTCGTGATCCACAGCCTCATCCCCCACTTTTCTCAAAAAAGTTGAGATTTTTATATCACTGGAAACCTCTGGCTACATAATGTTTATGCACAAAATATTTCTTGCAGATTAATTCGTTTTGCAAAGATATCGTGAAATTTGAATTTCGTTCTGGTGCACCAGAACGAAATTACAACGCATTGTCTATGGAGCAGTGTAATACACATAATCATGCATAACTCGCAAACGCAAAATCGGAATCAACTGAAAATTTGAGAATAAGCTTTTTTCGTGGATATGTACTGAAAAATGTCATAAAAAGAGGATGCTAGGATCACGAAATCCTCCTTTAATGTCTGTTCGATTATCTGGACTGAGGCCTGCCCAACACTGATTACTGCGGCGAATGACATTGGAGAATTTCTGGAACACGTCTGGATGTTTGGTCTCAAGTTCACTCATCTCTTGCCAATGTAGAGATATGCATTCTGAAAATTTGACCCATGTGACCTTGATTGACCCGTCCCCGGAATGCCCGGAAGTTTCAGGAGGTGAGCCCAAGCTAAATTTAGTCAGAATCAATCAAAGATCCCAAAATGACTCTCAAACTTTTGTTCTATGATTTAGTCACGGATTCTACAGGCTGGTCCTCTACTAATTTTACCTCATGAAAATATTCTTACCATTGAACTCGTAAACATACAATATTTGTGTAATATTTCCCGTATTACGCGCGTGTCTGCGTAACATGACATGCGTGATATCCTATTAGCCTCGCTCGCATACTTCACACGCTTCTAGGCTGCACTGTTCAAAAAAAAAGCAATGAAGAAACTGGCCTATTTTTCTGTAAGATTAAATTCCGTGAACAAAGTTACGAATAAGTCGGAAGATGATATAATTCATGTTCACTAAAAGATAAAATCGTTACGCCCTGTTTGTTCTCACAAAATATGGGAAAAGGCTACGGTCTTGTGCCGTATATACGAATCTAAATTCACGCATTCCTACACCTGACTAGCAGCCTTTAGTTGGGTAGCCGTTGGCTACAATGCACTCAAAATGTGAAATTATTCGGCCTTGGCGGAAATTTTAAACTGCATTCCATCACCCGTTTTACACCTTTCGCGAAAACACAGGTAGACAAAAGAATAACACAATACAGTTCCTTCGACAAAACACACAGCATGGTCTATTCGTTGTTGTAGTGACATATTAATAATCGGATTAACTATACGCGGTATCTATGCATTGACGTACTTGCGAACAAAAGGACTATATGTATGAATAGATGCGACGGGATTACCTGCGGAATTATCTCCATTATATATATTATTAGCTATTATTCTATTAACCCTCCTCGTCCTTGCATCTTCTCTAGGTGTTAGGTGGATTTTATTTGCACAATTGGACGCTCAAAACATCAGGTTGGTGCTAGCGGCTACCCAAAGATGTCCGACCAAATCCTGACCATGACTTGGCTACTTGGATTCGTCTATAGACGAATCCAAATACACGCATTCCTACACCTGACTAGCAGCCTTTAGTTGGGTAGCCGTCGGCTACAATGCACTCAAAATGTGAAATGATTCGGCCTTGGCGGAAATTTTAAACTGCATTCCATCACCCGTTTTACACCTTTCGCGAAAACACAGGTAGACAAAAGAATAACACAATACAGTTCCCTTCGACAAAACACACAGCATGGTCTATTCGTTGTTGTAGTGACATATTAATAATCGGATTAACTATACGCGGTATCTATGCATTGACGTACTTGCGAACAAAAGGACTATATGTATGAATAGATGCGACGGGATTACCTGCGGAATTATCTCCATTATATATATTATTAGCTATTATTCTATTAACCCTCCTCGTCCTTGCATCTTCTCTAGGTGTTAGGCGGATTTTATTTGCACAATTGGACGCTCAAAACATCAGGTTGGTGCTGGCGGCTACCCAAAGATGTCCGACCAAATCCTGACCATGACTTGGCTACTTGGATTCGTCTATAGACGAATCCAAATACACGCATTCCTACACCTGACTAGCAGCCTTTAGTTGGGTAGCCGTCGGCTACAATGCACTCAAAATGTGAAATGATTCGGCCTTGGCGGAAATTTTAAACTGCATTCCATCACCCGTTTTACACCTTTCACAATAATCGGATTAACTACACGCGGTATCTATGCTTTGATGTACTTCTCGTCCTTGCATCTTCTCTAGGTGTTAGGCGGCTTTGCACAATTGGACGCTCAAAACACTAAGTTGGTGCTAGCGGCTACCCAAAGATGTCCGACCAAATCCTGACCATGACTTGGCTCGTTGGATTCGTCTATTGACCGTAGATATTTTCCCGTATTTCGTGAACAAACAGGTCGTAACTAATAATCTCTCTTTTATTCTCTTCTCATTCATACAGAATCTGGAATATATCTCGCCCTACCAGTGGCTTAATCGGCTTAACATTTGCCACCGCTATTTGTAACAGAATATCCTTGTATGGATTTTATCCATTTTACAAGGACGAGAGCAACAAATCTCTTTATAATCATTACTATGATACTGCACAATTTAACTTTACATCAGATTCAGTTCACGCATATAATTACGAATATTCATTATTAAGCGAATTGAATAGAACTGGTGCGATTCGGTTGGTAACATCACCGTGTAGGTATGTAAACAAAAATGATGACTTACTTGAACAAAACCGCTAATGTACATTAGTCATGACTTTAAGATTTCCACACAAATAGGATTGGCACACTCAGGTCCGTGTGTGGGGAAACTTATAACATATTTCGCTGGATTGCGGGCAAAATATTGAGGCCAGCTATCAATCAGTTACGCCCACGGTCACAGATGAATAATTCATGTGTAGTTACGCCCTATTCCAAATTCACCCCTTTCTTGAACTATACTGCGCCAAAAAAATTATCTGAATTAACACTTAAAACAAGTCATTAAAACTAAATTACAAAGTAATAAAGTTGTCGATAGAAAAAGCATGTTGTTCTGCGTATATTGATACGTCATTTGGTTTGATACGACTTTATTTTATATGAAATTGAATAAAGAAGAGAGCTTTTCAAAAGTGGTAATATATTTGCAAAATGAAGTACACTCTGTTTCTTGCACTTTTTCCTCGAAGCACGCAGATATTGATCATATCGGAGTGAGCGTTCATCAGTCCTTATTAAACTTGTAACAACCCAGCAAACACAAAAACGTTTTAAAACGTTTTAAATAAGTTATATTTTGGCTTTTGGTTTAGGTAAAACTTTTTAATAACATTAAAATGTCGGGTTATATAAAGGTCATGATAACGTTTTAAAACGTTTTGTATGAAAACACACTACAACAATATTTTTAAATGTTTTCAAAAATGTTATTGTAAACTATTTTACAAACATTTTTGCCAAATATTGTGTCAATACTTAAATAACATTATGTTAAAATGTTTGAACCCAGCAAACACAGAAATGTTCTTAAAATGTTTTTTTCAAAACCTTTTAATAACATTTAAATGTCGGGTTATACAAAGGTCATGAAAACGTTTTTAAAACGTTATTGAAAATATTTTGGGCAAACATTTTTCGCAAAATATTTTTTCAACCCCAAAATAACATTCAGTTTAGAATGTTTTGTATCAAGTTTTCCAGAATGTTTTTGGAATGTTATTAAAACGTTTTTATACCCTTTATATAACCCGAAATTTCAACGTTTTCTGTAAAACATTTTTGTTTGCCGAGCAGTAGATTATCAAAAAATGATTTTTAACGTTATGAAAACGTTTTAAACTCTTAATATACCCTTTATATAACCCGACATTTAAACGTTTTCTGACAACCTTTTATAACCTTTGCGAATGATGTCGAAAACGTTTTGTGTTTGCTGGGAATAGGTAGCAGAAATCGCCTTGAAGGAGGAAATATCTAAATTTGTCACTTCTCAAACTCGTCATTCAAATGAGTATAGCTTATTTAGTAGAATAAAATGGCATCGTGCGCAATAAGGTATCAAAGTATTAAAGCACAACAAAAGTCTCCATCTATCGACTACTTTATTTTGCAATTTGGTTGTTTGACTGTCTTTAAGATATGGCTCTTGTTTTAAAGCCTTAATGTACGATCTTTTTTCAGAATTTACCTTTATTTTTCTCAAACCCGATTTTTTGGCATATTTGTAATACTTACACATGTTCTAACTTAAATCTATGAGCAAACTGTCAAATTCGCCCCATTTGTAGTAAAACGGGATTGATTTTTCTGTTGGTCCGACATAAAATCATAATTTTTAGATTATGATTTTATGTCGGCCACGATCGCAAACCGTAGTCTCCTACAAAACTAGTTTGTTACGCTCCCTCCACATGTGGAGGGAGCGTAACTTCAAACTGGCCGCACTCGCTGTCCTAATCCAAATAGTGCGGGATGTTTCGAGTGATATAGGTGAAGTTTATGATGTTGTTTCCAATGTTTTTCGCGTCCAAATGTATTGGAAACTTTCATAATGATTGCATATTATCATTTTGGAAGAAAAAAAGAAAAATCTAAAAATTTAAAAAGATCGTACATTAAGGCTTTAAGTGTTCGGATACTTTTTAGTACAGTCAATGTTGACAAACAAACTTCGACAGTACTGGTATATCAAACTTTACACAAACAAACTGCGACAGTACTAGTTACTAAACTTTACACAAACAAACTGCGACAGTACCATTATATCAAACGTTGCACAAACAAACTGCGAGAGTACCAGTATATCAAATGTTGCACAAACTGCGACAGTACCATTATATCAAACTTTGCACAAACAAACTGCGACAGTACCAGTATATCAAATGTTGCACAAACTGCGACAGTACCATTATATCAAACTTTGCACAAACTGCGACAGTACCAGTATATCAAATGTTGCACAAACAAACTGCGACAGTACCAGTATATCAAATGTTGCACAAACTGCGACAGTACCAGTATATCAAATGTTGCACAAACTGCGACAGTACCAGTATATCAAATGTTGCACAAACAAACTGCGACAGTACCAGTATATCAAATGTTGCACAAACTGCGACAGTACCAGTATATCAAATGTTGCACAAACTGCGACAGTACCAGTATATCAAATGTTGCACAAACTGCGACAGTACCAGTATATCAAATGTTGCACAAACTGCGACAGTACCAGTATATCAAATGTTGCACAAACTGCGACAGTACCAGTATATCAAATGTTGCACAAACAAACTGCGACAGTACCAGTATATCAAATGTTGCACAAACTGCGACAGTACCAGTATATCAAATGTTGCACAAACTGCGACAGTACCAGTATATCAAATGTTGCACAAACTGCGACAGTACCAGTATATCAAATGTTGCACAAACTGCGACAGTACCAGTATATCAAACATTGCACAAACAAACTGCGACAGTACCAGTATATCAAATGTTGCACAAACTGCGACAGTACCAGTATATCAAACATTGCACAAACAAACTGCGACAGTACTAGTATCAAACTTTGCACAAACAAACTGCGACAGTACTAGTATAAGTATATCAGACTAACACTTTGCATGTGTTTTGTGATGCAGTACGCTCCTGTAATATGAACACAAGATGGTGATTGAACCAACCATGAAATCAATTCACGGTATTCATGTACAAGATACTTCTTACCTACAAATCTCTTCATGGACTCGCACCGCTCTATTTACAAGAATTGATGCTGTATTTTGTGCATTTATCAACCAGGCCAATTTCCTATCAATGGGAGCAAAATTATGTTGATGTTTTGCTGAGAGTGCAAATGCTACACGTAGTAACCTTTTATCTCCTGGGTTTATTTCACGCTTTTATGTGCCAGTCACAATCGCGTTTTCTTCATGCTTTGTATAATTGTTGTGTTTATTTTATACTTTATATGGTGCATTTAACACCCAGCTGAACTTGCCATTTAACACAAGATACTGTTGATCATCGCTGTGAGTGCATGTGCTGGCCACCTCTCCTCTCATGGGTTATCAGGGTTTTTGCTTTTTATACGAGTAAAGAATATGTGCCTGTTACATAACCAAGTGTTTTATGATATTTGTATTTTAATTTGTATTATTTTTACATTGAAATATATATGCTTGCTTCACGTACTGTGGTTAAACTGCTTATAGTATTTTGCTTTCTACAAGTATTTTATCATTTTGTAGATATACTTAAATTATATGTGTCTGCATCAAGTTGTTGCCTGAAAAAACAGCTGGCTCTCAACACGTGATATGCAAAATTTCCGCGCCGAAATTGCCTGTGGCAATGACGTCATGGTTATTTGTGCTCAATTGCCGACAACCTTCATTGTGTTACTGGGACGTCATTGCCACAGACAATTTCAGTGACCGGGAAATTTGAATATTGCGTGGTGGGGAGACGGCTGTTTTATTTGTTTTAAGGTCAATATAAGTTTGTTTTAAATAAAACCACGCGATTCGTGCTTGATAATTGTTTTTCTAACAAATAAGGCATAATATTGTGATTGCCGGAGACCTCCATATTTGCTAGTTTTAAGCATTTGATTTGCATGTTTTCTTCTTAAAGCATCTAGAGAGTTTGTGCTGGGGCGCTTTATCAAACCTTTGTTTATCATTATTATATAATAAATATTATTCATTCGTTATGAGTTTAGCAGAATCGATATTCGGCATTTGTCAACTCATAACGATATACATTCAATGTTTTAATCCAAATCCATTAACTTTATCCAGCACGCAGTAGCATCAGAAAGCGTAAACTATTCAACAATCTGTTAATGGTTTACCACACCACTCTTCGCCATACTTACATTATCCCAGCCACATTTCCCTAACATAATATGAATTTTTTAAAAAGAAGGAAATTTAATTAGGCAGAGGCGGGGCTCGAACCCACGCTACACTGCGCCGCTATCACGTATACCATATGACCAGCGCCTTAGACCGCTCGACCACGAAGGACGTACTTGATAATGTCATCTTGAAAATTTAAACATATAATATTAATAAATCGCAACTTCATTACTACATCATATTTTGGAATTTTATCTGCTTAAAACATTAATGTGTATTATAATAAAGCTACCATTATTTATATTGTTGCATTCTCAAGCGCATAGAGACAATTAATACGAGGGTCCTATGAATAGGCCTACATACACAATACATAAAATCGATTTTGATATCGGCCACGTGCTCTGCTGTGCATGTGGTTTCCCGCAGTGCACCTTTGTTCCATAACCATTAGGGTATAGGACATTTTTTGTTTTTGATATAGCCCCCGAATGAAATGTATTTAATTATGTTTGTACGCACTCAGGTAGCATTGTGTGTGAATTTTACATCCGAACTAGAGGCTATTCTTTTTTTATGGGCATTTTAGTGTCTAAAATGGCCCAAAATGAGGGTTTTTCAATATTGCCATCCATTTCTAATCGTCACCCCCATAGGCTTTACATGTAAAATAAAAAGGCTCGTAAAAATTTAATAGCCTCTAGTTCGGATGTAAAATTCACACCAAATGCTTTTTGAGTGATTACAAAGATAATTAAATACTTTTCATTCGGGGGCTATGTGGAAATTTTTTTTATGTATTCCTTGTACAATGACATTTCACAATAAAATGTCCATTGGAAACAAAGGTGAGTGGCGGAAGTTGTATTACGAAGTGCATCCGAACTCCATTTTGAAGCAAATGCTTTTGACAAGGCATTGGATTGTTCCAGTTTGCATCCTAAATCCACATTAGACCCCTAATTTTATTTACGAAATTAAAAGATTAGATTATCATAACAACAAAACTGTAATCTTTTGTCGGGTCTAATGTGAAAATTACATAAAAAAATTACAGCTTTTACAGAATTAATTTTCACTTAATTCCAAAAAAATGGCGTATATAAGATATATAATTCTCTACCTTCTATACTAGTACGCAAGTTGTTATCAAAAATTGTTGTGGTAGATGTACAGTTAATATTGATATATTCCATTACCTATCTGATGGTACAGTTTTTACACCGAAAATATTTATTTGAAAAACCTGCCACTCGGCTTTTTCCGGAAAGGTCACAGGGTCGCCGTGACCTGTGCAATAATTACAATTAAAATTTTTCTTATTCTAACAGCAAGCGTTTCTAAAATGTAGTATGGCGAAATGTGGTGTACTGGTTTACAAATTATTGAATGGGTATGTTCCGGTATAAATCGATGAGCTGTTGATACATATGCCTTAATGTACTTTGCACAGTCTCTTGGACTACAATATTGCATGGCAGACATTTAGTATTTAGTATTTATTTTATAATAACATTTATTTAGTATTGGGACCCGCCATGAGTACGGGTACGGGTCCCAAGCCATGAGTACGGGTACGGGTCCCAGACCTTGGGGTACGGGTCCCAGACCATGGGTACGGGTCCCTAGCCATGGGTACGGGTACGGGTCTGAACCCAAAATATGAGTACCCGGGCATGAGTAGGCCTACGGGTATGGGTACGGAAATTGGGACTCGAGTGCGGGCACGGGTCCCACTCCTTTATTTAAATGGCCCGGCCGCGTAATTTCTTTCTGCAACCATAATGGGCCGCAATGCGATAACACATAGTACATACATGTAATTATAGGCCTATGAGGCTAGATATAACACGAGTTTATTACCATTATTATTTCCTCTTACTTAAGGGAAGGGGTATGAACGTTTGGACAGTATTTATTGTGGGACATTAGAGCACATCAGACATATCGATTTGCATTCTGAATACGAAGAATGTCCTTTTTTTGATTTTTTGAAATTCGCAATGTAATACACATTTTATGGTAAATCATTAAAAATTGACATTTTTGATATTTAACAGTACTTGAAGTAAACTTTATAAATCTGATGATTTATACTTAAACACCAAAAAAAAAAAGGTCTTTTTGGGAAAAAAAATCCATATCTGCAATATAAAAGGTCAAAATTTTCAATTGATCGTCGGCTTTTCCTTCCAGCTACATACACTTTAAGAATATATCATTAGATTTATAAAATTTATTTCGAGGACTGTTATATATAAAAAAATTGAAAAATATCAAATTTTAATAATTTGTCATAACATTTGTATTATATCGTGAATTTCAAAAAATGAAAATTATTTGATATCAGAAAGACATGCTGCGTATTCAGAATGCAATTCGATACGTCTGAGGTGCTCTCATGTCCCACAAAAAATACTGTCGAAACGCCATAAACGCCTAACATTAAAACACTTGACTTCTATTGTTCTATGATATTTTTCGCTGGGTACAAAGTGTACTAATATCTAAAACCATGTTTAATGTTATTTAGAGTCCCAAATGTAATATCTTGACAACTCATTAATTCAAAAAGGGACACCAATCCTACAGTCAACCATTGTTTAATAATAAACAAACACTTTTGCTTCATTTCACCCGGTATTTCATAGCGAAAATTAGTGGAAAATAATGCTGATCCAGAATTTTTGGACAAGGCTACAGCACTAGCGGGCAATCACCTACACACTACTTTTTCAGATTTACTTCCAATTATACCCTAGCATTTTCTGAGATACCCTACATAAAAATTCTGATCCCCATTCGTCAAAAAATCAAGTTTTTCACAATTCTTTTGTCCTTTCCGGACGATGCACCCATTCATATAATTAATAATGTACTTCGACACAGCAATTTATATCAGAGTCCGTAGCTCAATGGTTTCGGCGTTCGACTCCGGATCCGGGGATCCGAGTTCGAAACCCGATGACCAACTGGTTTTTTTCAATATTGTATTAAACAAAAATTTTATTGTCATTAAGGTTATTAATTATTTTAAACTGTTGTGATTTGGTAGTTCACAGCATCTTACGAATGGTAGTGAGATTTGAAAAAAACTGCATTGCTCAATTCATAGCGAGTGCGTAGAAGAATTAAAATACCACGGATATACTTTTATAGGTGCTGCGGTTCTTGAGTTACGTTGTAAAGAGGGCTGAAACAACAACACTTTTGTAAAACGTACATAACTCATTAACAACAATAAATTAAGCAAGTTTGCAAAAGTATACGATTTGTAGAATGAACTTTTGCAAAACATCAAGGTGTTATTTTTCAATAATATATTGATCTAGATAATGAAAATCGATTTTTAGGTTGCTTCGACCAACAATACCTCGTCTACCCTTAATCAAGGATAACACAATTTTAATCATCCCGTGCTATTGTGATTTTTTTTTTATCAAAGCAAGATGTTTGATTCTCAGGTTTATTATTTATTATATTAAGGGCCTATTTAAAAAAAAAAAAAAAAAAACCTATAGTGCAGCCGCTATCAGAACAAATAATAAAAGATCTCTTTATTACTTTCTTTATTTATTTACATCTGAACAACACAACAATCTGAATAACACAAGAAACTAGATCAGGTTACCAATGTTTTCTCATTTAAATAAAGTTCTGTCCTACCACGGGGCGATTCGCATGATAATAGGACAATAAAACATGTAATATGTATGAATGGTTGTTGAATCGATCTAGAGACACCTGTCCCTCTGTCATCTTCAGCTATCGTAGAACTGTATTCCTACATGACTGTCATTTCAATTGTTATACCGTTCCGGTTGGTTTGTTGCATACACTCTATAGGTGTGAAAAATGGTTCCACTAATATGGAAGGCCAGCAGGGACAAAAACGTATCCAAAAAGAGACAACCAAATATGGAAGGCCATTAAAGTCATACGTAAAGACAAATTAGCAAAGCGGCAAAAATACACAAAGGCCTATTGAAAGGAGGGACTGTCCCCACCACAGACAACAGAACAACTTGGCACAGCCTATAGGAATGTGCAACAAGATTTTCCACAGGGATGCAAAGAACCACAAGCCGCGAAATTTTGATAGCCAACAAGCTTAAGCTATTTAATTAACCCTCGATAGAGAGCAGGGCTTGAAGAATGAGGGAAATTAAAATCACAAACCGCGAAAGACCGCCAACAACCGCCGCTCAATAGGAATGTCAAACTAGATTGCCCCACATGGTTACAAAGAACCACAAAGAGCGAAATTTGGATATCCACCTAAATTGCCTCGCGGGGCTACAAAGAAGTAATGGTTATCCAACAAGCTTAAGCTATAAATTACCCCCCCCGAGACTGCAGGGCTTGAAGAATGAGGGAAATTAAAACCACAAATCGCGAAAGACCGCCAACAACCGCCGCTCAATAGGGATGTCAAACTATATTGCCCGCAGGGCTACAAAGAACCACAAACCGCGAAATATGGATATCCAACCAGTTTAAAAGACAAATTAGCCACCGATAGAGGCCAGGGCCTGAACAAGTAGAGAAATATTATTAAAACCACAAACCGCGAAAGAACGCCAAAAACCGCCGCTCACTAGGGATATCCAACTAAATTGGCCCGCAGGGCTACAAAGGACCACAAATTGCGAAATTTGGATATCCAACAAATTAGACAAAGACAACCAACAACGGGCCGCTCAATAGAGACATCCAGCTTTATTACCCCGCAGGGCTTCAAAAACCACACACTGTGAAGTATAGTTATCCAACAAGCTTAAACTATAAATTAACCCCCGGTAGAGGGTAGGGCATAAAAAATTAGGGAAATCAAAACCACAAACCGCGAAAGACCGCCAACAACCGCCGCTTAATAGGAAATCCAACTAGATCTATAAATCTAAATAACTGTCAACTGCGAAATTTGGATATCCAACTAGATTGCCCCGCAGGGCTACAAAGAACCACACACCGCGAAGTATAGTTATCCAACAAGCTTAAACTATAAATTAACCCCCGATTGAGGGTAGGGCATGAAGAATGAGGGAAATTAGAACTACAAACCGCGAAAGACCGCCAACAACCGCCGCTTAATAGGGAAATCCAACTAGATCTATAAATCTAAATAACTGTCAACTGCGAAATTTGGATATCCAACTAGATTGCCCCGCAAATACAAAGAACCACACACCGCGAAGTATAGTTATCCAACAAGCTTAAACTATAAATTAACCCCCGATTGAGGGTAGGGCATGAAGAATGAGGGAAATTAGAACTACAAACCGCGAAAGACCGCCAACAACCGCCGCTTAATAGGAAATCCAACTAGATGCCCGCAGGGCTACAAAGAACCACACACCGCGAAGTATAGTTATCCAACGAGCTTAAACTATAAATTAACCCCCGATAGAAGGTAGGGCATGAAGAATGAGGGAAATTAAAACTACAAACCGCGAAAGACCGCCAACAACCGCCGCTTAATAGGGAAATCCAACTAGATTGGCCCGCAGGGCTACAAAGAACTATCAACCGCGAAAATTGGATATCCAACTAGATTGCCCCGCAGGGCTACAAAAACCACAATCATTAAAACATAATTATCTTGCTATGTCGTGGCACTTAGACGCTTCCGTAGTATAAGCCTTGCTACATAGTTTCAATTTGAAGTAAATCGGACTGGGTCTCGCTGGCATCGTCAACACTGGGTATGTGTTGTTCATATTTACATTTTCTTAGTTACCTTGAAAAATTAAAGTATATTAAAATGTATATGTATCCCTATTGATATTACAGTCACGCGGTAGTAGTGACCAGCAAGTTTTCAAAATAAAGGGCTGATAAAGTTTTATTAAATTATTTACTGTCATAAATCAAGCATAACATAATTTCAAACATCTATTTTTCGTTTTATTCGTTTTATGGAGTACTTCGTAACCCGATGACTTTCCAAGCTTAGAGCTGCTTGGCTACATTCATAAAAAGAAAGAAAATCCACCAAAAAAAAACGTTGACAACGTAAAGAAAGCAGCAAGTTAAAAAGCCCCCACCTCGGCTCACTTTTTGAAACTTGGTCCCATTTTGAATATCAACAGCAAATCGGTGTTTTCAACGTTTAAACAATAGCATCATTGCCATTAACATGCCTACTTGTTATTCGTTTAATTCAATCATTGGTCATGAACTTAATAATTATTATAAAACAAAACATATATAGGATATTGGCCAAGACAACGTAATAACCTTTCTGATCGTTCCAGAATGCTAACAACTTAATATCGCATCGGCACATTAAAGATACATAACACTTCTGGAAATGTTTTAAGTTGATAATTATGACACAGTTTAAATCAGTATCTTTTACAAATGGGACCAAGTTTCAAAAAGTGAGCCGAGGTGGGGGCTTTTTTAACTTGCTGCTTTCTTTACGTTGTCAACGCTTTTTTGGTGGATATACTATTACTAGTATATTAGTACTAATAAATGCGAATATAATCCTAACCCTAATCCCTAACCCTAACCCTTACCCTAAACCCTAAACCATAACCATAACCCTAATCCCTAACCCTAACCCTTACCCTAACTCTAACCATAAGACCCTAAACCCTAAACCCTAAGACCCTAACCCTGACAATAATGAACCTTGCCTCGGACTATGCGGTTAGTGATATATTGCGGCCCATTATAGTTGCAGAAAGAAATTAAGCGGCCCGGCCTGATGCAACAAATCCACCCTTTTTAGGTAGCCAGTGTAAAAAACATGACCACGTTATGCATTTTCGGCCGCCATGTTCAGATGTTGGAATTTGGAGAACATTCTATTAAAAAGTCCACAAAATAAAATTATTGAACACAAAACACGTTCTACATACACCACTGTGGTACCAATTTTGACATTTTAAACATTTTCTGAAAGCAGAAAAATAGCGAAGACATTTTTGCCAGTTCGAATGAAGAACAATGACGAGTGTGTGCACTAACACTGAGTGAATTAATTGCTGCACCATTGGACCTACAGTCATATTCAACAAAGCTACCAAAACATCTCAAGATGTACTCACTAATAAACTCGTCCTCCAGATAGGCAGCCTCTTCGAACCAAGAATGGAGAAGATCGTGCATCGTACTACAACCACTTTGCATCGTCACCCGCCGCTGCTGCTTCAGCCATTCTTCTTCTTCTTGAAGTTGAACTGCTGAGCGTGTCTGCCATCAGAACTCTCAGCTACAGCTGCAAATGAACTTTTCCCCACTGTTGACGAAATACAACCCAACATGTTGCGAAATTGACAGCTCGGGATTTAAATGAACCAACTTTGTTGCTTTGTCCGCAAGCACATGTTACGTTTTACATAGCAGTTGGCAAAAAATCGCCCAACATTGCAACAAAATATATTTCCCAGCTCCGGATTAAATACGTTGGGCAATGATCGATGTCATAAATTGTGTATTTGTTGAATGTTACTTTATCGCCCAACATAAAATCGCCCACTTCTTAAAATCGCCCCCAACGTTGCTGGATTTGTTTCTGTATCACCCAACATTTCATTAAATTCATGCAATTCCCAACGTTGGGCAATGATCGATGTCATAAATTGTGTATTTCTTGAATGTTATTTTACCAACACGTTATCGCCCAACATAAAATCGCCCATTTTTCTTTAAATCGCCCAACGTTGCTGGATTTGTTTCTGTATCACCCAACATTTCATTAAATTCATACAATTCCCAACGTTGGGCAATGATGGATGTCATAAATTATGTATTTCTTGAATGTTATTTTACCAACACGTTATCGCCCAACATAAAATCGCCCAACGTTGCTGTATTTGTTTCTATATCACCCAACATTTCATTAAATTCATGCAATTCCCAACGTTGGACAATGATCGATGTCATAAATTGTGTATTGTGTTGAATGTTATTTTACCAACACGTTATCGCCCAACATAAAATCGCCACTTTTTTTGCAGTGTAAGTTGTGATGTACCCTGTATTAATCCTATATCATGAAATAGGGGAAGTTACCTTTCGAATCATGCAATAGTTTGTTTATTATGACATCAGGGGGAAACCCCAGATGAACGCAATAACAACATCATTTATGAAGACTATTTATGTCAAGGGGAAAATCCCCTGAGACAGATTGTGAAATGGACATGATAGTGGGAAAACCCACAGGAAGTGATGTAAGGTGAAATGTTAATGTCTATTATTAGAACATTGGGAAAATCCCAGATTTGCTTCAAAACATCATGTTTGCAATAATTTTCAGGCAGACCTGTATCGATATGATTGTAATGTGAATGGATGTAGCTATAGCTTTCAAAAAGAGAGTATTTAATGTTAACCAGTTATTCTGGATACTCAGAGAGAGTATTTCAAAGTGTGGCCATGGAGGATTCCTACAGTGCTACAAGTTCAGCCTTTGAGCGATGAAGATTATGTAGATGGATCTCGTCAAGTGCGGATACCGTTGTTTGCCCACACGGCAATTGTTTTGTCTTCAACGACATGCTGGAAATATGTTTATTTCAAAGCTACGAAAATGGCCCAAAGTAAGACATAGGGTCTACTGCGGATTGTGAAGGACTTTATGGAAAAGGTTACAATTATTATCATCTGGATACAGATCTGACAGGCTGCAATAGCCTTTATTATTGTCACAGTTTATAGTGTTGATCTGGGCTAGCTAGCTAATATGCTTACAGTCCAATTCCTTCAAAGAAAGGAAATTGCTAACCAGGATTAATTTAAGTAGTCAATGCACTACTGCCTGCCGGTGTTGTCGGAGAAGATCTATAATACGTCAAAGAACGTACTTCTTCCAAGAAAGGAATATATATTCTTCTGCCGATTTGCTGAAGTCTGGTTAAAGGAGCAACACAACAGTGTCAAAATAAGCGGGGACAACTGCATCGCAGTCCTGTTTCCTGATGATATTGTGTGAAAGGTGGAAATAGCACCAAGTTTAGTATTGGAGAACGGCGCAAGGATTAAAGAGATTTGGAAAACTGCGCAAGGAGTTTAGTATTTGGAGAACTGCGCAAGGAGTTATAAACGTGTTTGGAGAACGACGCAAGGAGGTTAGTTAAATTTGGGAGAAAGCAGCGCCATTTTCGTGTGTGGATTTTATATGCAAGGATTTATAAATACAAGTGTACAACGGACTTCGCTGATTTTCGCAGGACAAGTGATTAAGGATACATCAGCCATCCAGAACATTGCAAGAACTCTGTTATCTTCAAGAAGAAGAATGCTGGCTAAGTACCAATAACTTAAAACATTATTGTGATTGTGTGATTATTTTATATGTTCATTTTTTTTGTCATATATTGTACCAATCCTACGTACATTACTTTCAATTAAAGACTTAGATTTTGTTAGCTTAGTCAACCAGTGCATTTGTGTTGTGCATTCGTGTGAGTTCAGGTAAAAGGTGATTTTGGCCTTGAGTCAAGAACGACTCGTAACAAAGTGTATAACTTTTGCAGGGTGGCCAAAATTTTACGAGCTTTGCTGTGTTTGGCCTCTCACCACATGACTTTGTTTTTCATGTATTTATTTATATTGTTGCTTTAGTGGTAAATAAATAAATAAATAAATAAATAAATAAATAAATAAATAAATAAATAAATAAATAAATAAATGGGTATCCCTGGTATAAACAAAGCTATTGTTATTGGTGTAAACATTAATTATACATTGCTGTAAATACAATCTTTGACGTCATTTATACCACAACAAATGAATAAAACTACATTTCGCACCAAAACAATAAGAGAAATGTATTATGTCATAATCATATACAACATACATTTAAGTTGTTATGTGTGCCATTTTTTATTTTAACATTTTTATTTGCTAAGAAGTACTGTCATTTACAGAACTCGTTTTGTGGAATTAGTCAAGTACAAAAAGAGATGTAATATTGTTGGTCTTAGTAAATCGAGCTTACAGGTTGCATATTTTGGGATGCAAAAATCATGCAAGTGAATAAAAACTACGTCTGTGTATGGACACCACAGACTGCGCAATACTATGTAATTTCAACATACATTTCGCATGTGATATAGCATTCAAGTAATTATTTATCTCAAAACACCAATTGGATCGCAAACTTGATCCAAAATAGTGGAGCCTAGCACATCCACACATCTCGGCATATATCCATCCACCAGATTATCCATTAGCACGCAGGATAAAGTCGGAAATTTTAGACATTGATTTGTATTGTATCTTTAAAAGTAATGATGATAAGTACATAAAAGTATACATTTTCTGAAAGGAACTGATGCAAGGAATCCAATTAGCACAGCAGATTTATGAAAAAATGAGCACTTTTTGAGAAAAGCGCCAAAATTCGGTCCGCCATAACAACTTAACCTAAATTTCAAAATTGACAAAATTGCATATTTATGTTTTAAAGACATAAATCTAGAAAGTATTTCCTCAAATTTTTGAACTTTTTCTTCGTTTTGAAAATATACCTTGAAATATCCAAAATTTTGGTCAAAATTGGAAAAAAAAGTCAAATGTTGATTCTTTTTGACCCATATTTTTAAAACAAAGCAAAAAATTTAAAAATTTAAAAAAAACTTTCTAGATTAGAACACAAATATGAAATTTTCGTCAATTTTGATATTTAAGATAAATTGTCATGGCGGACCGAAAAAAAATGGGTTGGAAAATCAATGTTGGCGCTTTTCTCAAAAACTGCTCATTTTTGTAGAAATCTGCCGTGAGTACGGGTACAGGACCGGAGCCATGAGTACGGGTACGGAAATTGGGACTCGAGTACGGGTATTACAAGTCTGTAGCAAGATTCTGGTAGGGGTTCTTTTACAGATCCTTCTCGGTGGCTGTATCGCCGTACAAATATCACCAACCTGCACATGCGGTCCGTGGATAGCCACAACCCCTCCCCCACCGGTGACAGGTTTCCAAAAATTATCCCAGAGTCCTGTGAATTCACAGACCCGCGAATACTTGGATATGAACATACTTTTTCACTTATAATTTCAATCACCCAAATGTTTATGTGGTACGAGTCGGACAGACTAAAGGCCAAAAAAAACGTTTCACAGTTCTCACATGAATGCACAACAACAACACCTTTTTTGTATTTGTTTTTTGTTTTTTAATGAAAAGTAGAGTATGAGTGAACAACATTCTTGCATATAAACATAAATGCTACCATCAATCAAATGCACTGATTTCAATCTTCGTCTTCAAGTTTTGTTGCACAAGGTGGTAGACCTTGGATTGGGTGATAAAAATGGCAATTTCTGAAATTCTGAGGTTTTCGTATGAAATTTTCCAAACATTCAGCTTCAAAATTGAACATTCCGTTCAAATGTTACAAATAAAAAACTGCCAACAGAAAATAATCTATAACGAGTGTTGTCCCATATTAAAACATGTAATTTTATTGTTTTCAAGCAGTGATATTTTAGAAATCATTGAATACAAATTAATTACAGATGATACAGATCCAAAATGCACCAGTTAAATCAAACATATTGTTGCATTAAATATCAGAATATTACAACAGTAAAGATAATTAAATTCTCAGTAATCATCAAAATTATGCTAATTAGCTAATTAATATTCATTATAGATTTGGTAAACTTTAAAGTCAATTTTCTCGTATTTCATATTTTCACCAACTTTGGAATTTCCTAGCCGGGTGTGTGCATGGTGTGTACAGCATAAGTTGTGAAGAGTCACTGCATGATTGTGTGTCCGCGAAATGAAACTATTGGAACCAGTGGCTCAGTTTTCTAAGTAGTTTAAAAATTGCTGGTATCACTAAATAAGCATGAAATGAATCATTTGTGTTTGTTTGAAACGATTAACATTGATTTAATTTAGCTGAATTAATCGAACAACTTCCATGGGGTGTAGAAACACATAATAAAGCAGTTGTTAAATGGCTTGTCATGGGACCGGTGCACTCGCGTAATAATTGTATTATACTGGTATGCTAAAAAGGTCTAAAACCTTTAAAGCAAGTGGTAAAATCCATCAGTTGCTATGACAACGTACTAAGTCCAGTTCGGACATTGACCTTATGAACTTATGGCTTTGGAAGACTTGAAATCATGTGTGGAACTTTCCTTGGTGAGCTCCCACCAAAGGGCAGTGTACTTACTGTTCATTTAGGGCAAGTACGTGAAAGTAAGTACACATAAATCATTGCTAGTTTATAAATTGAGCCGAATCTCTGCAAGACAAAGTTACAAAATTTAAATGGTAAAAAAAGTTTGTTGGCTTTGGGTATGAAAGTATTGTATTTCTGTCATTACTTTGATGTCACATCCCAAGATACAATAAAATTAATACAGATAAGAGTCAATGAACTGAGAACTCAGCCATTGTGATGTAAAACAGCAGGACCAATGAGATGCTTTGTTACATACTAAACAGAGGGTACTTGTCTCTGCTACATCTCCTGGCCTCCGTGCACTTGCATGACTATTAAACCAAGCAACTATTTGACAACCTAGTGTACAAGAGACAGCATATATATCTCTTTAATAACAGTATCTTTCTCACACATATAATTCACCTTTCAAGCAAGTTTTACAAACAGGATACGATGAGAACTGCATGGTACTGGGTGTTTTGATCAATCTTGGCATAGAGTTCCTGCGGAACAAAAAACCATGACCTAGCTTAGTATATTCAGGCACGTACGCATTAAGCTTGCGGGATGGCCTTGTATTTTCTATATTATATCTGGTTCTGGTTGCAGCGCTGCTAAACACCCCTTGCAGGAGCCAAACTACCAGTGTCATTGACCTATAACATCAGAAAATATGCTATTTTGTGTATCTGTGTCCGTGTTTTCGGAATATATCGGATTTTGAATGGTACTCGGCATGCATCACATGCTGTCAACAACAACACACCAGTCCAACAAGTCGAACCTGCATAGAAAAAAACTAACACGGTAAGGTTTACATGTACGTGTTTGTTTCTTTTTTATGCGATAAGATAGTTTCTCCGTTTCTCAGATACGGAAGCGTCTATAGGTGCCATCATCCGATGGCGAGATAAATTATCTTGACATGTCAACTTATTATCAATATTATGTCGACATGGTCTAAATACATTATTATTACATACCATAAATTCTATGTACACATGGTAATCATGGTAATGGGTGGTGCAATAATTATGTGTACCCCAAGGGTGGTGAATTATAGGGGAGGGGCAAAGAGAGTTTTGGCAGGCCAAAGGGGGGAAGCTTTTTGGGGCAGGTTGGAAGGGAGGTCAAGCGATTTTTGGCAGGTCGAAAGGGGGCAATCATGGGGGCCTAAAACACGTTCAAATATGCAAAATTTCCTGCTCACTGCGCTCGCATTATATGATAAAGACAATTTACGCTTTTTTGGTATGTCAAAGGGGAGGGGGCAAAGATTTTTGGCAGACCGTTTTGAGAGATAAATTATCACACCAAATCGACTTAAAAAAATAGTCGTCGACATGACACGATAAATTATCATATTAAGTCGAGTAAAAAGCGTATGTTGATATGGCGAGATAAATAAGGGCTGTGTAATAATTATGAGCTCTGGGGAGGGTACAATTGAGGATGCAAGAAAATTTTTGGTGAGCCGAAAGGGAGGAAAGCAATTTGTGGCAAGCTGAGAGGGGGGCAAGCAACTTTTAGCACACATTCATGGGGCGCCTTTTAAATAAAACGCTCTAAAAACTCTCTAGGAAAATTAAGGGTGTACAACACCCCTGGCCAATTTTGTGCCTATGTTTTGCATTTTTCTCAAAAATTATAGCGCATAGGTGACAAATAAGATATGTAAATTATAGGGGCAAATTAAGTACTACAACTACTGCACTGAAAATTCAGCACCTCAAGGCAAGAAGTTATTGATTTATTAATCAAATATTGGTTTTCCCTCATTTTTGACTGTAACTCCACAACTTGCCCCTATAATATACATATCTTACTTGCCACCAATGCACTATAATTTTCCAGAAAAATGCACAAAATAGGCACAAAATTGGGCAGGCATGCAAATTTTCCTGCTCGCTACGCTCGCAACGGGTATCTAGACCACTCAGGGCATATTTTAACGTACAGCTCAACTTACCGTACTTTGCCTAACCAGACAGTCCATGCCAAAATTGTTACTACACCTTTACATTTCATCGAATCTCTTTTTGATGTCTGTCATTTTTAACATCACACTTGAAAGATGTATGCTATGTAGAAACTTTATTTTGCAATTTCATAATTTGCATATTATTAGCATATTTGCAAGAAAAAACATGAAAATCAATAAATACCTATATTTTTCACAATATCAATATTTTATTAGAAATTAAGCATGTAGGCCGTTTGTTATGACTTGATGAATGAAGCTGTTAAAACAGATTTTGATATTTTTCCTTATTTTTCCTTTTTTGCCCCAAAATGTGTAAAAATCAACATTTTTGGATGACCTATATTTTCTTTGAATATTTATCAAATTTCTTAATTTAGGTATAATACAGTGCAGAAAAAGATGTCAAAAAAATCTGTTAAAACAGATTTCCAATAAATTGTTCCATTTTCCATTTTGGGTTAAATACTCAATTTTCATGCGCGGGATATTTGAAACATAAAATGAAAACATGTCCATTGCACTTTTTCCTCGAGATGTACTATAATATCAAGGTTACGGATATATTATAATCCCTTCTTATCTTCACTGATCCATCAGATACCTATTGTTATGATTGATCAATGAAAATGTTCAGAACTGGGCTACTAATGGTCTGTCAAGTATCTATAGTTATTTTCATGACTGTGTCAACTCAAAAATCATGCAAGGTCGAATGTAGGAAAAGTATGATCAGTTGAGCTGTACCTCCTGGCACGTTCGTGCAGTGAAATTAAAAATACGTGGAGTGAGAATTGAAAATACTTGCTTAAAATATATTTTTTTACCATTCAAGCTTCAACCAGTCAAATGACAGGAAATAAAGATCTGCCACAAAGTAAGATCGAGTCGCAAATCTTATGTAAAACTGCTATTTAATTGTTTACCTCTCAGTTAACAATTTGTTGTTGTTGGTTTTGTTTGTTTGTTTGTTTTTGTTTGGGTTTTTTTTGTACGAGGATGTGCCAACCCATCAGTAGAACAATTTTTGACAAAAAGCACCCAAAATTTGCCTAAACCGGGTATTTTTAAGGGCACTTTTGCCCAAATACTCAAAATCTGTAACCTATGTATTATAGCCGACGAATTCCGGCGTTTTATGGATTCACGTCGATGCTAAGGAACTGTGCAATAAATATGAGCCCCGGGGTAAAATCGCTTGAGTTTTAACATTCACGATGTACAAGACATGACTTTCTTTGAGTTTCAAGGTGATAATAAATTGGTGCCTCCGCCCAAAAAAGTACGACGCCGAGAGATAACGAAATTGTTCCAGTGAGAGGAAAATGCAAAACACGGGATAAAGCCTCCGCCCAAAAAAGTACGACGCCGAGAGATAACTTGTTCCTTGTATGTTGGTCTTGAGTACGCCTACATCACACACAAAATAACGTAATTGTTCCAGTGAGAGGAAAATGCAAGACACGGGATAAAGAATAGAGGTACAATAGAGCACAGAGGGAGAATAACGATTTATTTTTTCTAGTAAAATTAATTGCAGACATTCATTAAAGGTTAGAACATCATGTTAGACCAGGGGAGTAATATTTTCATCACATTCTTGTTTACTTGATATTTCTGGAACATTATTGCAGCCATGATGCAATCATGTCTACAGTAGAATTCACCACGACCTTTGCAGGACTTAAACCCCATTAAAAGCTATTAAACCAAGATAACACTCATTGAAAACAGCTCAACTATGTTACATCAGATCTTCTCTGGTTAAATCCACACACACATGTGTCTGTTATGAGCAATGAGCTGGTATTATAGTTTCAGTTGGGTGAACGATTATAAAGCAAACGCAAGGTAACAATTACTGTGTGGCCTTTGTTCACGAAATGAGACAATACTGTGCATATTGTTAACCACATTCTTGAAAATGAGAAACATAATGGCTGTGGGCCGTAACACGGTTTGGAAATAATTTCTTCATATTTTTTGGTGTTATCTGTCGTTTACATATCCTTCCTAAAACACCAAAGTACGAATATTTCCAAACACCTAAATTAGCTACAAATTTAGGACATGTTACAAAACTATATTTTCTAGAATTTCAGAAGAGTGCTTTTAATATTGGCCGGTTATTTTTCACACAGCGACGTTAACTAGGCAATGTACTATTACCTATAACATACACTAAAACACCAAAGTGCGAATATTTCCAAACATCTAAATTAGCTAAAAATTTTGGACATGTTACAAAACTATATTTTCTAGAGTACTTTTAATATTGGCCGGTTATTTTTCACACAGCGACGTTAACTAGGCAATTACCCATACTTCTAACATACGCTTTTTGTAGAGGTTACGCGTCAATGGTAAGAGCACTGTGTATTATGTATAGGAAAACGGACAGTAACTGCAGTATGCTAGCCATTTTCAAGGCAGTCCCTGTGTCATTTATAAACTACGGTCCTATGCTGTAATTTAGATCAAGTGACTGCTCCCATTAGCATATATAATTACCATACAGGAATAGGCCTACTTTCATAATTTGTTTACTTCATACTTCTAATTAATTGCAGCTATAAAATAGCTGCTATTTGACCAGCGCATATAATACAGAATAAAAACATAAAACATTCTATAATTGCACATTACAAAAAAAAAAAGTCATCAAAAATCATCAAAGAGTAATACAATAAGGAAAACGATTCCTGGAATATTTTAATATAATTGCAGCTATAAAAAAGCCATTTGACAGACAGTCTATTTGTTATATTAGAAGAAGTCTTGTGCACTTGATATTTCCTAAATTATTATTATTGTAGCTATGATATAGCCAGCAAACACAAAAACGTTTTAAAAACGTTTTAAATAAGTTATATTTTGGCTTATGGTTTAGGTAAAGATGTTTTAATAACATTAAAATGTCAGGTTATATAAAGGTCATGATAACGTTTTAAAACGTTTTGTATGAAAACACACTACAACAATATTTTTAAATGTTTTCAAAAAATGTTATTGTAAACTATTTTTACAAACATTTTTGCCAAATATTGTGTCAATACTAAAATAACATTATGTTAAAATGTTTGAACCCAGCAAACACAGAAATGTTCTTAAAATGTTGGTTTTTTTAAACCTTTTAATAACATTTAAATGTCGGGTTATAAAAAGGTCATGAAAACGTTTTTAAAACGTTATTGAAAATATTTTTTCAACCCCAAAATAACATTCTGTTTTAGAAGGTTTTGTATCAAGTTTTCAAGAATGTTTCGGAATGTTTTTATACCCTTTATATAACCCGACATTTAAACGTTTTCTGTAAAACATTTTTTTTTTGCTAAGCAGTAGATTATCAAAAAATGTTTTTTAAGGTTATGAAAACGTTTTATACTCTTAATATACCCTTTAAATAACCCGACATTTAAACGTCTGATGTGCTCTAATGTCCCACAATAAATACTGTCCAAACGTTCATAGGGTATGCAATACTACGACGTCACTCATGACAGAGTCTTTCTCATTTAAATAAAATACTGGCCTCCGTAGGGTAACACAGGTGACGGTCATTGGCATGATAATACAATTAAACAGGTGATAGGTATGATGGTTGTGGAATCGAGCGAGAGAACTGTCCCTCTGTCACCACCTTAGAACAGTCCCGAACATGGCTGCCATTTCAATTTTTATACCGTTAACGTTCCGGTTGGTTTATTGCATAAACCAGATGTTCTAAAATGTGCGACTCAAAGCTAAACTTATAGACTGAAATTGTGTCTCTCCCATCATTCACAACTTGCCCCCCCCCCCTCCCCCATTTGGCCTGTTCGTATAATACCTCCCGTAAAAGAAGTCTACGTGAGGTCAGAAAAAAGTCACCAAAATGAGTGATTTTAACGCACGAGGGGGGGGGGGGGCAAAGAATTTTTGGCAGGCCGAGAGGGGGCAAGCGATTTTTGGCGGGCCGAGAGGGAGAGCAAGCGATTTTTGGCGAGCCGTTTGGAATTGACATCGGAATGTGGGTCGAGGGTGTTCCCCCTTTCTAAAACATGGTTAAAATCACTCATTTTGGCGACACATTTTTTAAGCATGAAACTGAGTACTACCGCAATTGTTTTCTTTTGAGGGGTACTACACCCATTGCATTTTGTTTGCATTTTTTTGCATTTTGTGAAGAAATGAGAAAAAGAAATTGGACAAAGTGGTATGCAAAATGAAGGGGCAAATCTTCTCGTTCAATTGGTGGCATCAGTATCAATGACGCGTACATGCTTCTAATGGTATAAAAAAAAAGTGGTACATCACTGATGTTTTAAATTCGCTTCATTTTGGAAAGCTTACTATCAACGGATTTCGTTAAAATTTTGGATATGTGTTGCTAACACATTAGGGAAATAATGTTGATATGTAAAATGGGAATAAGTGGTCCCTGATTTCTTTTATGACTTCATGAACTTGGTGCTCCACAACTTTCAAACAACGAACCGGTTAAAATGCTTCTATTTTCAATGTTGAGCTATATTTTGTATTTTGAACTTGCGACACTATTTCACTGAAACTTAATTAAGCCATTGGTAACAGGTTATCACAACCACACTACAGCAATGTTGAAAAAGATTGTATTTTTGTCACCTATACCACCATATTAGGTAGTTTTCCGTAAGCTTCATTTTTGTGATTTTGGTAACTATTTTATATTTATTTGCCCAATCCATCTCAACTAGGCAATCTAAATTGTACTCACCATTTACATCCCAAGGTATTTTAGTATATCCACCTCACACATTTCCATTATATATCCAGTAACAGACAAAATATCAAAATTGATGCCTCATTATGACATGTATGATATCACAGACTATCACATGTATTCAGAATTGATGCCTGAATTTGACCTGAACCAATTGACCTATAACCTGACCTTTGATGACCTTATAGCCTTTTTTAATCTCTTTTCCTAACAACACATTATGGAAGATACATACATGGTGTAGTATTAAATTGTCTATGTGGAAGAGATTAGGCCTATTTAATTTATTCAGTGTTATAATCAGTGAGTACATTTCTATAGATAGTATAACAAAGGATTTAATGTATTCTATTCATGTATTCTACTTGGACATGTTCAATAGAATAAATTATGGTTTGTTATGAAACACACATCTCAGTTACTAGGTTACAGTAAACAAACAAATATATAGGGCTAAAATGATTTTCTAAAATGGTTTAAAATCACTTTGTAGGTAGAGATATTTTATAAGTTTAGGACATGAGATGATGAACATATTTATGTAGTTCATAAATTTGCAAGAAAAAAAAGAAGAGGGGTACTGATGAAAATCAAGGTATTATTCCCCCTTAGGTGACAACCAGGAAGGTGTAGATTCAGAATCAGCCGGGAGCTAAAATGGCACCCTTGAGCAAATTGAGTTATAAAGGTCACACACGGGGGTAAAGTGCAAAGTTTAAAATAGCAGACATTTTTCTTTGTGTCCTAAGGAGTCAAAAGTCAAAATTGCACATGGCTAAAATGTTTAAAATGCTCCAATTTCAATTAATTATCCATCTTAACCAAATGAAACACAAGATATATAGTTTGCTATACCTAATTAGGTACAGGGAGGTAATAAACGCAATGTTAAATGAAATGTTAACTGGGTTGGCAATGCCCACCCAGTAAATTATTTTGCGAACTCAGTAAATTCAACTTGCCCATTGTCCAAAAGTGCCCACCCAGTAATTTTTTTTGCCCACAAAAAATTGGGCACCATATAATAATTATCATAAAACTAGTACCAAAGTGCATCTCTGAAAAACAACATGCATAAAGTGATATTGAATAATGAAAGTGATCTATCTTTTCTTAACATCTGTCAGTTTATTCATTTACCATGTTTACAACTTCGGAGTAAGAATACTTATCACACAGTACAAAATGGTATAGGAAGCCAAAAATTAATATTGTTTTGAGCAATTTTCACACAAAACCTTAAAGAATTCTTATGAGCCCATAAATTTGAATATTCTTGAATAAGGCATGTTTTAATATACTTGAAAGATTTATCGAAAGTTAATCCAGATATACATTACTCATTTCAAATCTTTGAGCATCCATAAATAGGTAATACACTCCTCAACAAAAGTTTGGAAAGTTTTTTTCAAGCATCTATATCTCAGATTAATTTTGACATATTCATATCGTGTTGCTACTTTATTCACCATTACAATGACACCAAATTTGAAACAATCACCTTTTACACGCATGAGTACACATCTTGTGAATGTAGTGGGGTCTCAAACCGAATGTGCCAAATTGACCATTAATCTGTGCAGCATGCTGTAATCCCATTATCTCCACAATCTGGGACCTAATGCAATCCTCCAAGAAGACAACGCTCGCTCCTACAAGTCAGTCAACGACTACCTATAGAATGTGGGAGTGGAGATAATGGAATGGCCTGCCATCGGCCCAGACCTCAACCTGATTGAACACTCGTGAGACAAGCTTAGCTTGGTCGTGCTATGCGTGCCAAAGTAGCCAATGCAACCACATTGAATGACCTGTGCGACGACTCCTGGTTGAAGAATGGAATGGCATTCCACAGCAACATGTGTCCAGGTTGGTGACCAGCATGAGGAGAAGGTGCCTGGCTGTTGTGGCTGCGTATGGTATTTCCACCCACTATTGAGGTTAGTGACTGGTGTTGTTAGAGCACTGAATGATAGTCAATTTGGCACATTCTGTTTGAGACCCACTACATTCACTAGACGTGTACTCAACCGTGAAAAAAAGTGATTGTGTCAAACGTGGTGTCAATGTAAAGGGAAACAACGTATATAGCTTTCTATTGATATGAAACACGATATGAACATGTCACAAATAATCTGAGATATAGATGCTTGAAAAACTTTCCAAACTTTTTTTAAACTAAGAGTTTAGTATTATGAAAATGATTTCCTGCAATCAATCTAAACTTTAAATGTTAAAAGATAACATTTATTTTACATTATCATTACTTTTTACACCTTTCGACTGTGATTCTTCACATGTCATTATTATTTTGTGTAACATTTGGGCTTATAATATTTATAAGAATTGACAAAATAAACATTTTTATTATATTTGAGAAATAGGTCAATATAATTGCAAAATATTATTCTTTTGTTATGTAATTGTTTTGTTCATTACGTTTTACACCTTTCGACTGTGATTGCACATCGGTCTGTATTATTTTGTGCAACATTGGGCCTATGTTTTAAGAATTATAAGAATTAACAAAATAAACATTTTAATAATTATAGTTTGGAAATAGGTCAATATAATTGAGGGTTGTCCATATATTGCCAAATTCTAGTAAATTAATTTTCCGGCTAGGGTGAAAAATACCGGGGAATACCCACATATACCGCAGCGATGCCAGTTTGGGCCACTCAAAAAGCCTGAAACTTCGTGAAAAAATGCCTATAATAATGTGTAAATTTGGATAAAGAGTTACACAAATGGGCTGAAGATATTAAAAGTGCGGAAATTGTGACTTAATAAAAGAAGGAATTCAGGCATGAGAAGGAAAAGTGGCATCTCTGATACTGGAAATTATTGGGAAAGACTTGTAAACATTGAAATTACTAGTAAATTCCCAGTGGTCAAATGCTGGTTTGGCAATTTTTTTTAAATAAATTTTCGAAATATAGTTTTGTTCATGTTTTTAACACATTTTCATAATTTCTAATCAAATAAATCATTTTAATCATTTTAGAAAATGCCACTCCTCCAAAACAGATATAATTAAATATATATTTCTTTAATCTGTGAGTGATGTGTGTCTGTGACAAGAAGTTACAGAGTAAAAGTCAAAACATTATTTCACTGTTATAATACCAAATAAAACATTACCCTTTCCATCTAACCTTTTCCCTACCTAGGAGTATGGTGAGTATATAAACTAGAAGGCTATATATTTGTACACAAATACGGCTATACCCGCATGTTATCGGTGTACCCAAACTTACAGTCTTTATTTGCTGAGGACTTAAAATAAAGAAACTGTAAAAAGTCGCCCAATTGGGCAGAAAATGTGTAAAAAGTGAAAGTACAAGTCACAAGCTTTAATTGAATGTAGGTTGCACTGTCGTAGCACTTAAAATAAAGAAATTGTAAAAAGTCCCCTCCCAGGGGAGTCGTCTCTCTAATTACTCTCCATAGGTTGCTGTTGTCAGTCTCTCTTACTCACAGTGAGGCTATGCAATATGATTAGGGGAAAACTATTCCAGAGGGAGTATGTAAATTAAATGGAACAGCAATTTCAGAGGGAGTATGTAAATTAAACAGAACAGCCTATTTTGGGGCCATTTCAGAGGGAGTATGTAAATTAAATGGAACAGCCAATGGGTATGTAATTTAACTGGAATAGGCTTAACGTTGATGTCATCTATATTATAATTAATTCTCTGTGGATCTGTTTAGTCCTACGTGTATGGGAAGGGTGTTAGTAACAATATAATTCTCAGGTGCAATCTGTGTACAAACTATGAGCCCTGAAGCTGCTTAATTTGATGAGAAACGACCGGCCCTTTGTTTTAACATTTGGGGCCCTGGGGCCCATAGTATTTGACTTATGAGGCCCATGAACGTATATTGAAGTATAATTCTCTAGTGCTCTCAGTAGACTCAAGCTGGGCACTGTAGCTGCTTTATTTACTGAGTAACGGACGGCCCTATGTTTTAGCGTTTGGGGCCCTGGGGCCTATATTATATGACATATGGGGCTCACATGTACATATATCAATGCAATTCTCAGGTGCAATCTGTGTACAAACTCTGAGCCCTGAAGCTGCTTTATTTGATGAGAAACGGCCGGCCCTTTGTTTTAACATTTGGGGCCCTGGGGCCCATAATATTTGACTTATGGGGCTCATTTACATATGTTATAAGTATAATTCTCAAGTGTTATCAGTACACTTAAGCTGGGCATTGTAGCTGCTTTACTGAGTAACGGCCGGCCCTATGTTTTAGCGTTTGGGGCCCTGGGGCCCATATTATGTGACATATGGGAGTTATATATACATATGACAATATAATACTGAAGACCTATCTGTGTACCAAATCTGAACCCTGTAGCTACTTTATTTGCTGAGAAACGGCCGGCCCTTTGTTTTAACATTTGGGCCCCTGAGGCCCATAGCCTTGTACATCTGAGGCCAAAATGGGCAAAAGGCACATCTACAACTTAAGGCCCATACATATGCAACTTATGAGCCCTAGTGATCTTGTACTTTTAGAGCTAGGCTTGTCAATCTGTTGCACCATACTTTTAATATTTGGGCCTTTGGGGCCCACAATATATAACATATGGGGCTCTTGTATATTTGTAAATGTAGAGTACCCCTAGGGCTATCAGTGTACCAACTCAGGGCCCTGAGGCTGCTTCATTTGATGAGAAATAGCGTGCTTTGTATTTTCACATTTGGGCCCCTGGGGCCCGTGACCTTTGACCTCTGGGGCCAAGATGGGCAAAAGGCACTTCTACGGGGTAGGGCTCATAAGTGTACCACATATGGGCTCCAGGGCCTTTGTAGTTTTAGCGCTATCCTTGACAGAATGATGTGTTTGATGAAGGAAAAGGTGGAGGAGAAGAAACCACAGGATGGGAAGATACCCTGCATGCTCTGCATGCGGGTATAATAATAAACTAGAAGGCTATATATTTGTACACAAATACGGCTATACCCGCATGTTATCGGTGTACCCAAAATTACAGTCCTTATTTGCTGAGGACTTAAAATAAAGAAATTGTAAAAACTCGCCCAATTGGGCAGAAAATGTGTAAAAAGTGAAAGCCCAAGTCACAAGCTTTAATTGAATGTAGGTTGCACTGTCGTAGCACATACAATAAAGAAATTGTAAAAAGTCCCCTCGCAGGGGAGTCGTCTCTTACTCTCCATAGGTGGCTGTTGTCAGTCTCTCTTATTCACAGTGAAGCTATGCAATATGATTAGGGGAAAACTGTTCCGGAAGGAGTATGTAAATTAAATGGAACAGCTATTTCAGAGGGAGTATGTAAATTAAACGGAACAGCCTATTCTGGGGCCATTTCAGAGGGAGTATGTAAATTGAATGGAACAGCCAATGGGTATGTAATTTAACTGGAACAGCCTTAACGCTTCACGCTGGTATTTCCAATTACCATCATATAATATTATAATACGGATATGTCTTACGTGTGTGGGGTGGGTGGGTGTATGTTAGTAACAATGTAATTCTCAGGTGCTATCCGTGTACAAATTCTGAGCCCGGAAGCTGCTTTATTTGATGAGAAACGGCCGGCCCTTTGTTTTAACATTTGGGGCCCTGGGGCCCATAATATTTGACTTATGAGGCCCATGTACATATGTTAAAGTATAATTCTCTAGTGTTATCAGTAGACTCAAGCTGGGCGCTGTAGCTGCTTTATTTACTGAGTAATGGCCGGCCCTATGTTTTAGCGTTTGGGGCCCTGGGGCCCATATTATGTAATATGTGGGGCGCATATGTACATATAACAATGTAATTCTCAGGTGCAATCTGTGTACAAACTCTGAGCCCTAAAGCTGCTTTAATTGATGAGAAACGGCCGGCCCTTTGTTTTAACATGTGGGGCCCTGGGACCCATAATTTTTGACTTATGAGGCTCATGTATATATGTTTAAATATAATTCTCTAGTTCTATCAGTAGACTCAAGCTGGGCATTATAGCTGCTTTATTTACCGAGTAACGGCCAGCCCTATTTTTTTTAGCGTTTGGGGCCCTGGGGCCCATGTTGTGTGACACATGGGGCTCATATATACATATAACAATATAATGCTTAAGACCTATTAGTGTACCAAATCTGAACCCTGTAGCTACTTTATTTGCTGAGAAACGGCCAGCCCTTTGTTTTAACATTTGGGCCTCTGGGGCCCCTAGCCTTGAACATCTAGGGCCAAAATGGGCAAAAGGCACATCTACAATTTAGGGCTTACACATGTGCCACATATGAGCCCTAGTGCCATTATAGCTTTAGAGCTAGCCTTGTCAATCTGTTGCCCCTTTTTTTTAACATTTGGGGCCCTGGGGCCCATAATATATAACATATGGGGCTCAAGTATACTTGTATTTATAGAGTACCCCTGGGGCTATCAGTGTACCACCTCACGGCCCTGAGGCTGCTTCATCTGATGAGAAACGGCATGGTTTGTGTTTTTACATTTGGCCCCTGGGGCCCGTGACCTTTGACCTCTGGGGCCGAGATGGGCAAAAGGCACATCATATGGACCCTGGGGCCCTTGTAGTTTTAGCGCTAGCCTTGTCAGAATGATGTGTTTGATGGAGAAGAAGAAACCAAAGGATAAGAAGATACCCTGCATGCGGGTATAACTATGTGCCCAAGGAGTTGTCTTTGGCATGTCGCCTTTTTGAAATATCACCAAAAATATCACATTTTGGACAAACGCCCCAAAATTTAAAACAAACACGAACCTTCCGAAATAAATACATATTCGCACTCGGCGGCCCAGTCACTACTTGCCGCTGTGATTCGTTGCTTCCCCTCTCCAGATACCTGTACTTCAAGTTCGCCCATACCCCATGCCTTAAGCATTATCAAGGATTAATATCACATGTTTTAGTGCAGATAGATAGTTGATTTAGTGGTTCTATCCCGTGCTTCACAATGATCGTGAGGTACCGGGTTCGATTCCTATCTGTAAGCCTAATTTCTTTTAAAGACTAGGGAAATTACCGCAGTAAGTTTATTTGGTACGCGATATAGTCCTTTTATGATGGCTGTGTCTCTTACAGACACCCTCCCTCTGGAATCTAAACCACGGTTCGCTCTCTTCACATCCCTTAAACCCAGATATTAATATTCTGAAACTTAAATGGCACTTTGGACATCTGTTCATGTTATTTCTTTGTCCCTGAGGCCAATAGGCTATTTTTTTAACCCATGTTAATGTTATTCAAATATTGCTTAATGCCTTAAGGGAAGGGGTATGAACGTTTGAACAGTATTTATTGTGGGACATTAGAGCACATCAGACATATCGAATTGCATTCTGAATACGAAGAATGTCCTTCTGATATCAAATAATTTTGATTTTTGAAATTCGCAATGTAATACACATTTTATGGCAAATCATTAAAATTGATATTTTTGATATTTAACAGTACTTGAAGTAAACTTTATAAATCTGATGATTTATACTTAAAGTGTATGTAGGTGGGATGAAAAGCCGACGATCAATTGGATCAATTGAACATTTTGACCTTTCGTATTGAAGATATAGATTTTTCCCAAAACACCAAAAAATTGGTCTTTTGGGGGAAAAAATCCATATATTCAATATAAAAGGTCAAAATTTCCAATTGATCGTCGGCTTTTCCTCCCAGCTACATACACTTTAAGAATATATCATTAGATTTATACAATTTATTTCGAGGACTGTTATATATCAAAAATTTGAAAAATATCAAATTTTAATAATTTGTCATAAAATATGTATTATATCATGAATTTCAAAAAATGAAAATGATTTGATATCAGAAAGACATGCTTCGTATTCAGAATGCAATTCGATACGTCTGAGGTGCTCTCATGTCCCACAAAAAATACTGTCGAAACGCCATAAACGCTCATTCTAGATCCCTTAACATGTATAAATGCCAAAATTACTTTTTGTCTTTCAAAAAAAATCCCCGCCCTCAATTTTACACAGCGCTCATAATTATTGCACAGCTTCCGATTGGCATAATATATTCAGGTACAGCGCAAGAATCGTGGTCTTGTATATCCCCGGGCGAATATCCTATTTGTTCATCTAAAGTCAGAAAATAATGGCTAGAACTAGAATTGGAAAGAAACTCTATGTTTTTGCTATTTTGTGTCTCTGTGTTTTCGGATTATATCGGATTTTAATTGGTACTGGGTACACTCTGTCGACAACAACAAACGCGTTTAACCGCCTGCATAAAAAACCAACACGGTAAGGCTTAAATGTAGGCCTATGTGATTGAAACGTATTGTAGTAATTTCGTTATGAATCTAGTTCAAGGTCCAGTGAAAATTAATTTAAAAATGATGAAGAAAAATTATTGTAAAGCACCATGATCAATATTTAGAAAAACCGCTGTAATTTTTAACTTTAGCAAACATTGGCTTTGAGAAAATATGCAAAACGTCAAAATGATATAATGCGCCATATTTAAGCAGGATATAAAAAAGGGAATTGTCATAGCATAAATTACTTTAATTGATATGTATTACCTGTGCATAGTTATTATTTGTTTAATTTTTAAGTTAAATTCATATTTTCTAAATTCACATGTTTGGTAGTTTTATTATAGTGTAAAGCGCATTAAGGAATCTGTGATTCGCAATGCGCTATATAAATGCTGTATTATTATTATTATTATTATTATTATTATTATTATTATTATTATTATTATTATTATTATTATTATTATTATTATTATTATTATTATTACAAAATATACAAATATACAAAATATAAACGTAGTTACATTATTTAAAATGTATATTTTGATCCTATAGTGAATGACATTATGCAGCTTTTTTTATATTCGTCACCGGGACTCGTCAACCAGTTTTACAGATTTTAGGACATCTTGGATTTGACCACTTACCTCAGTCAGCAAAAAGGCAAACATATATTTTCCCCCGGGAATAAATCGAGTGAAGACATGCTTTTACACACGAAAAATGAGATAATTGATGTAGTGCTGAGCACCAGATATACAGAGCTGAATGTTTGGGTTTTTTTGGGTTTTTTTCATTTTATTTCATTTATTTTTGTTGTTGATGCATGTTGTTGTTGCTGTTGTTGGTTATTGTTTAGTTTAGTTTTTTTGTAAGACACAATGAACCTACCCGTACTTAAAAACAAGAATTTGCCTCCAACTGCGCACCTATTATAGCTGGTAAACATCCCGGGCAAACATGAACCATTCATTTGCTGTATTCTAATTTATATAATAATCAACGATCAATGATTTGAGGTACTTTTGTTTCATTTTATAGATTCCAACCTTACACATTTCACGGGCTGCGCATATATACTCCTATGAATATTTCACATTTCTGGTGCCGTTAATTTACTCTTCAATTGTTATTTTGCCAAAATCGTCAGAAAAATGATGTTTTTTATAGTTTAAAATTGCTAGTCAATCACGCTTCAAGTTCGCGCCCACGCCCAAGGCCTGTTGTTTTTCTATAGCTATGTACAAATCTTGCATGGCAGTGAACATGGTGAAAAAGCCATGTATACCTAATATTATCCATATAATGCCCATAGAAAGCAAATAAGAAATGGTTTTCACCTGTATATAGTAAAATATCAGTACAACGGTCTCAGTGAATAGGAACAAAAGTTTGAAATATTTTTAAGGTCAATTTTTTATCGGCCGACCCTGACGGTTATGGCAAGCTAAGCGGCTCAGAACGTGGGACTAGCTACGCGCAGCTTCTTTCTCGTTACGTGCAGCTTATTAACCAATCAGATTCGCGGTTTTAAACACGTGGAGCTGATGTAAACATCCTCTCTCACAAATATTATGTTGTTAATTTTTGTAAATGAAAATATCTGTAGTATATCAGCAAAAAATGGTATAGGTGCTATTAAAGTAATATCTGAACAGAATAATGATTGTTCTATATTTAGGGGCTATCATTTTCTTCGGAAGGGATCACAAATATAGGGGTCATACTTTTTGGAAAGAAAAATAAGGGGAGGGGGGTCATAAATTGATAATGACAAAACGTAGGAGTCACAAGATGACTACAGATAGTGTGTTTATTGTATTCAAAAGACTGATTTCAATACAATTTTAGCCTGTCTAGGGGTAAGGTGTATCGGTGGTGGGAGTCGGGGTCATAACATTTTGATGCCGAAATAGTGAGGGCCGCAATTTATTGACGCCGACTTTTTGTAAATTTAGGAACCCCCCCCCCCCGTTCCGAAAAAAAATGATGACCCATTTTACTCTCTCCATATTTACACAGTGGCATGTGATATCGCTTTCCCTGCAATATCTTTACACAGCGCTTTACATCAGTAGTAGTTGTTGTTTGACCTTCATATCCCTGCACCGCTAATACAGCCCTGAGTATAAAGTTACTTGCTATTAAACACGGTGTAAACTTGGAAACACTAAATAAATATGCTTTGTGTCATTTTAGCCAGGCATTAGCAACATGTTCTCTTGACACGTGCTGTGATTTGGCCTCCTTTACCCGTTCGTTATCTATGCTAATTCCGTAAATTAATTACAAGATAATAATTGTGAAAGAGGATACCTATAACTATACTACGCGCAGCTAACGACCCAACCACGTGATTAAATTTGACTATTTTGATTGGTCAAACAGCTGCTCGTAACGAGAAAGAAGCTACGCGTAGCTGTTCCACGCTTTTGGCCCCCTTGGCTTGCCATAGACGGTGTTCTTTTCTAGCCGAGTACTTATTCAGCTTGTCCATTGACCTGATCAGTTAAGGTTCAAGGTTGTATGTCAACGCATGCATGAAACGTACTGCTGTCAAAGCGTTCTACTATCCATACAATTAGCTTTAGTATTTTTAAGATATTTGATAAAAGTATTGATAAATGTGACAATTCATGAATCAAGTTTTCAACTGCAACTTCCACTTGACAAATCAGATGATAAACACTTTTAATTGTTGAAATTAAAATTCCTTATAATACAAGTAATAACACTAATAATAATAATAATGATAATAATAATAATAACACTACTACTACTAATAATAATAATAATACAAATAATAATAATAATAATAACAATAATAATAATATATAATAATAATAATAATAATAATAATAATAATAATAATAATAATAATAATAATAACAATAATAATAATAATAATAAAATGATAATAATAATTATAATAATAATAATACAGGGTAGGGTGGCAAGTCAGTCCACTCCCCTGCTCAGTTGACAGAAATATTTTGACAAAATTTATGATTTACATTGTCCTTTTGGGCTATTTTAGACCAAAATGGACCCCATTTTAGCCCATTTAGTATTAAAATGCCAATTTACCTCGGACTTCGCGCGCATTTATCTCGGTAAAGCCATTCTGTGAGGCATTTTTTTCATCTCGAATTTGAACACGAATCTTAGAAATAAGAGTTATAATTCCATCCTTTATATGTAGGCCTAAATCATAAATAATATGAGTGCTAGGGCATCTCCTCGGATACCTGAAAAAAAAACCATAAAACTCAGTTGGATCAAAATACCGGGACAAAATGGACCTAAAGTTGTAAAAGACCTATGCATCTTCCTTTGGCACGATTTAAGGAAACATTATTGTCGTCAGTTTTGTTCATTTTAGCATGGAAATTGCAATTTTTAGCCGCTTCGCGCGCATTTGTCCGGATAATGTTCTTTAAGTAACAGATCAGTGGAATGATTTGCAAATTTTGGCCACAGACTTGGTGACTCCGGTACATTCCCCTTCAGATTTTAGCATTGAAATAGCAAAATTATCAAATTTTCCTGCGCACTTCCTGGTAAAGGAATTCTGGAGACAGCTTGGGAAAAAACTTGGGTTACAATTGTGGGGGAGGGAGGGTGTCTTCAATCCGATGAGGCAGGGGTGGTATTAATCATGTTGTCATACCCGAAGGGGCGAAATAAATAAAAAGCGAGACCTTATCTTGTCAAGCATGATACGCGAAACATGCCCCCCCACTTCAAAATTAATCAATTAATTAATTAATTGAAAATAAAATAAAGAAAATAACATAAAGAGAGAAATAAATAAAAAGCAAGACCTTATCTTGTCAAACATGATACGAGGAACATAAAAATATAATGGAGCATGCCCCCAATACAAAATTAATCAATTAATAAATAGATAATTAATTAAAAATAAAATAAAGAAAAACATAAGGGGCGAAATAAATATAAAAAGCAAGACCTTATCTTGTCAAGCATGATACGAGCATGCCCCCACTACAAAATTAATTAATTAATTTTAAGCACATCGCTTGCATGAAAGAAATGATTTATTTAGCAAAACTATTTTTATTTTCTGCTTACATATTATACATGCGCATGTTTAAAAGCTAAATAAAATACCAGTATTTACAAGTATTAAATAAACTAGATTGTAGCGTATTTCTTTCTTTCGCTCGCCCACCCCCCTTCTGACGTGCCAAAAAACCTTGGCCCCTCCCGCTTTGATGTGCCAAAAATCTTTGCCCCCCCCCTTACACATGCAAGATTTTTGGGAACCTGAATTTAAAACCTTAAATTGTCTTAATCATAATGCGAGGTCACTGTGTTTGGGAGTAAGAGGTGCGCTTAGGAGGGGGTAAGTGTGTAGGGGTGGGATGTGGAGATAATATTAGACAGGGGGTTTGCTTTCATAATTATGTGCAATATAATATTTTATGTTTTTCTTATGCTAATTTCTTGTTATAATGTATTTCAATAACTTTTATGTGCAATAATAGTAAATAATTTTGTTGTTTTAAGATAGTAAAAAGGAACGCAATTTGGCTATTTGCAACGATGTTATTTTGAAATATAAATATGAAAAATATAGAACATGTAGAGTATACCAGCAATCATGGTAATCATGATTTTCTTCAGTTAAACATCAAGCTCTTGATTTCTCGACAAAATAACATGAATAACCCCAAAAAAGATCTCAAATCACATTGTTTGTTGGCAGCATACAGTCTCGATACTTCAAGAAGTATAAATATTATTATCGAATTTGCATTAGCTTGCCAGCTTATAAAACAATAATTTGGATACAAATTTGACACATTAAACGAATTTATACAACATTAACACAATTGTAGTGTTTTTAAACTAAATATGCAATCTATGACTCCATTTATGAAACATTAGAGAATGAATTTTGAGAAAACCTTCTGAGAATTACAAACACCCGTGAAGCAGCAAGACCTTCCCTCTAAGCTTTTAATCCGATAAGCTGATTATCTATTTGTTTTCATGAATTGGAAGACATTCTTTGATATATTACTGAGCTCAATCATCTGAAATTACTGAGGGAGCGTGAGCCACCCAGGCTGGTGGCTCAGCATAGTATTTTATTAACAGAAGGTTTTCTCCAAATTCGTTTTCTAATGAACCTTTGTCAACATTTCATCAGCGTACATATCTGGTGTTTCCTCTTCATTCAAAAGCCGCATTTAGAATTGTGTATTTTTAAATTGACTAAATTTATTTATTTGTATATTATTGTGTGAAATCTCTATAATTGAACGAAATGACCCACAAATTCACAAAATGACATTTATTTATGTATTTATTTATTTATTCATTCATAACAATTGTGTCAAAGACCAGGTGAGAACCCAATAGTGCAAGATGCACAAAATTAAAGGGTGGCCTAATTACACCAAACACAAAATAAAAGGGACAGACAAAAATTGGTTAAACCAAATGGATGAGAAAAATAAAATACAAGACAAAACAAATGGTGGAGGAGGAGATGGCTAGCACACCTGGCCACTAATGGCAGATTTGAAGGCAGCCAGGGATGGTGATTTTAATACAGTGTCAGGAAGGTAATTCCATAGTGTAGGTGCACATGGGAAGAAAGCTTTTTGAGACAGAGAGAGACGGGAAAACGGAATAACAAGGGCGCAGCTGTTGAGATTGCGAAGGCCAGGGCGCGGGTGCAGTTTAAATGGGTTTGGCGAAGAGCATAGCTTGTGAAGGACATTTTGATTGTCAAGTAACACACATTTTTATTTTGATATATCAGGTAGTTGAACATTTTGAAGGCTTGCCAGCTTTCAACAAACTATGTAAAAGAAAATACCAAACCAAATAAAATTTGTCAAAAAAAATGACAAACAAATGCCAGCAACAACCACTTTTGAATAGTTTTTGCCACGTTTTGTATTTTTTGCATCACCGCATTCCATACAGGTTAAAGTACTGAGGGGATTCAAGCTTGTGACAAAAAAATGCCGACACGTTGTATAATTTGATCTAATGGCCATTCATCTATGAGATAAAGATAAGAAAATTGGAATTTATTATCAACGCTGATGGCGCCAATAACTGGCACTCTGTCGGTCGTGCTACGGTACGGTCCTTTGGTGTTTGTATGACCGTCCCACACGCCATGTACGTACTGTATTATGAACATTGCATAATGGTTTGACTAATATTTCCATCGTAATAATAAACCGTCTAATTCAAAATTGCGGATGTTAACAAACTACAGCACCTAAAATTTAGATTTTTCCAGGGTACGTTAGTTTACTAAAGTACATTACAATCGTGTAAAAACAGAATTTTGAAAAATATTGAGGGCGTCCTCATAAGCAAATAAAACGTTACAATAATTGTAGAAGAACAAGAATTACATTTGAGATATATAAACAATAAACATTATAATATTGAATGTTTTTATAATCGTCTTGTACAATTACGGACCTGCACATACAACACGTCTGATTTTTTTTAAACACATTTTAGTGATTTTTTTGTTTTCGTCCAATATAAAAACAAGTAAACTGCTTTGTATATTAATCAAATATTTTTGGGGTTTTTTCTAAACAGTAAACATGGTCAACCTAATCAACCTGATCAAGTATCTTTCGAGATGGATAAATTACGGTAAGCAGTTATGCCTGTGTTGTCCCGTTTCAATCTTATTTATCCCGTTCCCATTATTTTAGCTTCGTTCCTTTTCTTACATTTCCTGATTAATCTATTTCTTTCCTCCTTTACTTTATATTTTGTTCTCGTTCTCATTTTGTTACTGCTTAAGGGATCTGGAATGTGGGACATGAGAGCACATCAGACATATCGAATTGCATTCTGAATACGAAGAATGTCTTTCTGATATCAAATAATTTTCATTTTTGAAATTCACGATATAATACAAATTTTATGAAAAATTATTAAAATTTGATATTTTTCACATTTTGGATATATAACATTCCTCGAAGTAAATTTTATAAATCTAATGACATATTCTTAAAGTGTATGTAGCTGGGAGGAAAAGCCGACGATCAATTGAAAATTTTGACCTTTCATATGGGAGATTCCATAGAAGATCTCATTTTTTTTTGGTGCTTTGGGAAAAAAATCCACATCTTCAATACGAAAGATCAAAATTTGCAATTGATCGTCGGCTTTTCATCCCACTTACATACACTTTAAGTATAATCATCAGATTTATAAAGTTTACTTCGAGTACTGTTAAATATCAAAAATATCAATTTTTAATCATTTGGCATAAAATGTGTATTACATTGCGAATTCAAAAAGAATTCGATATGTTTGATGTGCTCTAATGTCCCACAATAAATACTGTCCAAACGTTCATACCCCACCCCTTAATGTTGTTTTCCTTTCTTGACCACCACCCAAACTCAACTTTGTATCGTCTTCGTAATACCTTTATCCTTACTCCTTAATCCCAATATTCCATTAGAGAATGAATTTGGAGAAAACCTTCTGATAATTACAAACACTCGCTGAGCAGCAAGACCTTCCTTCTAAGCTTTTAATCCGATAAGCTGATTATCTATTTGTTTTCATGAATTAGAAGACATTCTTTGATGAATTACTGAGCTCAATCATCTGAAATTACTAGAGTGTGAGCCATCCAGGCTGGTGGCTCAGCATAGTATTTTATTAGCAGAAGGTTTTCTCCCAATTCATTTCCTAATGCCCTGCATTATTATTATTTCTATGTAGGCATAATTCTAATATGTCATTGTATTTCTAAACAGTCCCCGCATATTGAAGATTCTTCCAGTCAGTAGAACACTTCGTGCCTTCTACAAACAAGGCGAACAAGACAATTATTCTAACTCAACAAAGAAGAACAGTATGCTCCTCTGCAATTGTACCACTGATCTTTCTTTTGGGATATTAAGCCGAAAATTCAACACTTGCGCTGTTGTAGGAAATGGTGGAATCCTCCAGAACAGTCGATGTGGAAAGGAAATTGATAGCATGGACTTCGTTCTAAGATTTAATATGGGTGCACTAAAAGGATACATAGATGATGTTGGATTTAATACAACTATTATGAGTATAAATACGGAAGGAATTGGCTGGATGATTGGTAATTTGACAAACGGAACTGATTTACTTAGAAAAGCGGAAATGCAAGACAATTTGTATTTTTTACCCGCAAATTCAATTCTTTGGTATATGAAACATACAAAAACAAGCCGGGGATACTTAAGCGCAATGTATGATATATTACACAGAACTAAGCATAAAAAGGGACCACGTTTAGCATTTGCAGCCGCCGACTTAGTAGTTCCGACAGAAAAGTGAGTATAACTACAATTCGTCGGGTGTATTACATAGTGACGGATCTGCACATCACGGTAAATCCATAGTGACGGATGTTGACATTTCAAAATAATTGCGCAAGACATAGTCACGGATAACGTTGGCAATTTATTACATATGTGAGATGTACGATATTACAACATTTTAACGTTTTGAAAATATCTTTCAAGGGTCTACTTCTAATAGACACATGAATTGCTGAACATTAATGGCAAGTTTGTAATCTATGCCCAATACAATTTACCTACTCAACGTTTTCCCGATGCCCATTTTTGATAAATTTGCGATCAACATCTGTCACTATGTAAAACACCGTGTGTTTGACATCCGTCACTATGTAATGCACCCGACGAATTTAACAATTTTCGTTCCTATGTTTGTATAAAAACAAATTGGCCCTGGTATTTTCCCGTTTTCGAGGCCAAACACTTGCACTTCCCTGGTACAATATTGTTGCTTTTAATGGTGTCAAAATTTATCTGCACAAATTTTTCTCGAGCTGGCTAACCAGCGAGGGATATTAGAGTCGAGCGAACATGAGACTTCATCAGAAATTAAGAGGAACTAACACATTCCTAGGAAATGATTAGGGCCTTATTTATCTGAACTTTATATCGAATTGTGATTGTGATGTTTAGAGCAGATGAAATGTAAATTTTATTGCTTGCATGTTTTATAGCATAAAATTTGATTTACATCACTCGAAAATTCATTCGAGAATGCGTTGGAGTCTACACCGTAAATTATAGAAAACAATCATAACGATTGGCTCGAGTATGAATATATGGATATTTACCTCCAATCAAAATGTATGTTACTTCCGCATTTATAAGGAGTAAGCAATATCAATGTGACGTTTCTTTAAACGGTAAGTGATTTGGTGCAAATTTAGTGTTCGGACACTAGAAGCAATGATATTGCATTTAATACATCATGACGGTATAGACGAATCCAATTTCACGCATTCCTTCTCCTCAATGGCAGCCATAGCCGCGACGGGGACCCAGCTATCTCACCTAAAATGTGAAATAATGCGGTCTTGAAGGGTATTTTGAACTGCATTCTTTCACCCGTGTTACACGTAGACAAAAGAATGATGACAGTTTACAACACAAAAGAATCTAACATCGAATTTAAGCGGGTTTAATCCACCCAATTGGGCACTCACAACACCTGTTTGGTACATGCGGGGAACCAAATATGGCCGACCAAATCCTGACCATGACTTGACTCGTTGGATTCGTCTATTGCTATTATGCCATAGCGGAATGTTTGATTTTGAGGATGTAAGACAGCCATTGAAGTTAGCAATCGATTTCGCTTCGTTTTCATGAAATCGGGTATACTTACCCTGTATGTTCTCACAATACGGGAACACTACGGTCTGGTGAACCGTAGATATTTTCCCGTATTTTGTGAGAACAAACAGGGGTAACGATTTTATCCTTTAGTGAAGATTAATTATACTATCTTCCGACTGAAGATTAATTATACTATCTTCCGACTTATTCGTAAACTTTGTTCAAGGAATTTATATAAACTGAGCTCAAAAAGAAACTTATGATTTTTCACAAGGTCATATCTTGAAATCCTGTCAATCAAATTGAACCAAAATTACACACAGATTTACTTCAATACTCTACTCTTAACACATGTCAGTAACCAAGCAGTTATCCAACTGACACAACAGCAAAATGCACTGACATGGGACAGCTTCCTGGACCACATTCACAGCCCAGCCCTGTTTCATGAAAAAAAGTGTATACAAGCAGAAAGCAGCACCGTTTTATCATCTGTGCAAGGATCTTGTGTGCATTCTTACATATTTTTTGTCCTGGGTGCCAAATCATGTTGGGCTGTGAAAGTGAAGGAAGTCCAGAAGCTGTCCCATGAGAGTGCATTTTGCTGTTGTGTCAGTTGGACAACTGCTTGGTTACTGACATGTGTTTTGAGTAGAGTATTAAAGTAATCCTGTGTGTAATTTTGGTTCATTTTGATTGACAGTATTTTAAGATATGACCTTGTGATTCACAAGTTGTAAAAATTATAAGTTTCTTTTTGAGCTCAGTTTAGTTTGATCTTACTGAAAAGTAGGCCAGTTTCTTTATTGTTTTTCTAACAGTGCATCCATGAAGCGTGTGAAGTGTGCGCACGTGGCTTAAGATGTCGCGCATGTCATGTTACGCAGACACGCGCGTGTCAGGACTACGCAGGTAATACGGGAAATATTACCTGCCTGTATATTAATGAGGAGCACGCAGGTAATACGGATTTTTATCCAAGTGATGTTTGACCAATGAGATAGCAGAATTCTTATCAACTAAAGGATCCTTTACAGTCGGGGGACATCATGCGCGTTTTCCGTTTAAAGGTCAAATTATTAACGTACGCGACCTTTGCAAAAATGGCCTCCGCACTCTTGGCTTCCAAGCCAAGCTATATTATCATTCGTTTGCGACCTCGACCTTTGAACCGAAGTAGGAAACTAGTCTTGTTAACATGCATTTGTTTCCGCCTCAGTAAAACACTTTTGTAGGATGATGTTTAAAATTTAAGTGGTGGGTAATTTGCAGGAGGCTAAAAAGTAGCCTCAGTCCCCTAGACGGGGGAATATACGGTTTGACCCTTAAAATTGCAACAAAAGGTTTTAACTCATTATGGTACTATGGGACCTCAGGAATAACAGAAAAAATAGTTATAAAAAATCGGGCTACCGGAAAGTGGTTTTCCAAGATGGCGTCCAAAATGGCCGCCAAAACATCTACTACTAAATTACTATAATTTATTTATTTTTCACCACAGAGTTGCCATTTTGGTGTCTAAACCCACGTTTGGGGGGTCAGTCAAGGATTCTAACATGATCAACAAAAATATTTTAGAGTGATCAAATAACCGAAAAATCCAAGATGGCGTTCGAAATGGCCGCTAAAATTACTACAATTAATTCATTTTTCATCATAGAGTTGCAATTTTGGTGTCTAATCCCATGTTTTGGGGGTCAAGCGTTCTACTGTGATCAACAAAAAATATTACAGAGTGATCAGGTAACCTACAAATCCAAGATGGCGTCCAAAATGGCCACCAAAGACTCTTAAAATACCTATAATTTACTTATTTTTCACCCATGAGTTGCTGTTTTGGTGTCTACACCCATATTTTTTGGGTCAAGGATTCCAATTTGACTAATAAAAATAGTTCAGATTAATCAGATAAGCTACAAATCCAAAATGGGTGCCTAAATCCTATTATTCAGGTGATAGCTTTTAACTCAATAATGATCTATTGAAGAGTTGACATTTAAGTATCTACACCCACGTTTGGGGTCCAAAAATTCAATATAGCGTCCAACATGGTGTAATTGTATTACACTGTATATATATCGGGTCGTTTTCAGGTTGGTAGTGATGTGTCTCACGTTGATAGGTTGGTAAAATGAGTAAAACATTTGTGCCTGCAGTGTTAGTTGCGTCATTGGTTGGTTGGTTGATACCCCTCTTTTCATTAGGAGCACTAAGACAAGTCTCGTAGTTAAGCTGAAATAGGTTGCCCAATTGCAGCAATTATAACAGAAAAGTCAATATTGGCATGACAAAATTGGCAAGACACAATAGGCAGGTCAACTGTTGGCTGTCATAAATTGGCCATACTGCAGTTACTGTCCGTTTTCCTATACACAATACACAGTGCTCTCACCATTGACGCGTGACCTCTACAAATGATGATGTTGGAAGAATGGACACTTGCCTAGTTAACATCACTGTGTGAAAAATAACCAGCCAATATTTAATTTATTCTCCAAACTTCTAGCAAATATATTTCTCTAACAATATGACCTAAAATTACAGCTAGGTTAGATGTTCAGAAATGGTCGCACTTTTGTAAAATATGAGTGAGGGCAAAGCATAGCTAGCTCATAGCTAGCCAACTCCCCGTGTTAATTGAATGGAGATTTGACCGAAAATATTGAGCTATATTGGTAACGGACCGCTCCGTTCTGAAGGATGCCACAAAAAAACGGTACAAGCTACATTTAAATTATTCTATGAAATTCTAGAAAATATAGTTTTGTAACATGTCCTAAATTTTTAGCTAATTTAGGTGTTTGGAGAGGGTCGCACTTTTGTGTTTTAGGAAGGATATGTAAACGACAAATAACACCAAAAATATGAAGAAATTATTTCCAAACAGTGTTAAGTCAACAATCATTATGTTGCTCATTTTCAAGAATGCTGGTTTACAAAAAGCACGCCATTGTCTCATTTCGTGAACAAAGGTACACATACCATTGTTTCCTTTCGTTTCCTTTATAATCGGTTACCCAACTGAAGCTATAATACCAGCTTTATTGCGATATCGCACATGTAAAACAGACACTTGTGCACAACCAGAGAAGATCCGATTTAATCCGTTGAGCTGTTTCAATGAGTGTTATCTTGGTTTAATAGCTTTTAATGGGGTTTAAGTCCTGCAAAGGTCGAGATGAATTCTACTGTAGACATGACTGCATCATGCTAGTCAAAAATAGGTAGAGACATAATCCCATTGGCTTGTAATAAGTCCAATTTGGAAAAGAGTTGACTCGGACATATAGGCACATAGTGAAGATGACGTTTCGCTACAAGCCTTCATTTCCAATATCATATGACATCCCTAACTCAGGCAAGACTAAAAATCTGATCATTTTGAGTTGAGTTAGTTAGCTACAGTACATCATTCACTCTGCCTCTCATCTTCCATTATTTGATTGCTGTATGGGTTAACACATGAGTGAGTTTGGCAGGGTCCACTTCCAGCATGACATGGTAGTTCGTATCTTCGGCAGCTGCAGCGAGGTGGGCAGTTTTTCAATTACAGTGGCTCATTTTGAGTATATGGGCAGCCTTCATGTCAGTCATGATCGGAACAATCTGGTCGTTGTCTATTTTCCACCCCAGTCATGCCAGCCCATGACATCCATAGATACCATTGTCGGTCCCTCCAGATCATAATCTGGTTAGTAAATGTGGAATTTGGTGGAGGATGCTGTGGGCGGCAAAGGTTCAGGAGTGACAAACGTTTTTACAGATGTTAACTTCTTGACAAATATGTTGTAGCCAGGGTTGCAAGTGAACTCTCCCCATTGGTGCCTAACATAACAGTCAATAGCCTTGCTACCAAAACAATCTTTTGGAAGGCCGATTTCTTCCCAATATCAAAAATCCTGGAGGTTGTATCACACCCGGTAAATGTGTGGATGAAGAGAAGCTGGTACCATAAATCTTCACCTAGATTGCCTTTAGTTTTTTCAAAACGGTAGTATAGTTCTCTGACATGTGTATCTGCATAATTATAAAGAGCCAGGATTAAAAGATCAGTGTCTTCACTAATCAACGTTGTAATGTCAATGGTAGCTTTCTACCGCCGCTCTAAAAAATTCTACATCTGTACCGTCTGATGCATTGCTCACATTTCACGCCAGGCATTATGTTCTTCAGTTCATCTGTAATGAGATCAATTAGCCCTTACTTATTGCTAGCTCTTGACAAGAAGTCATCTTTTTTTTGAAAATTCCGTCTTTGCGTAAACAACTGGATGGACATTCTGCCGTTGGTGTATATTGTCTTTGATGGCCAGACCTCCACCATACCCATCAAAGACCACAGTAGTCAATCCATAATAGCGAACAGTTAAGTCTGCATATGACTGTGCAATCACCCCATAACTGTCTCCAATTTCCCATGGTACTCGATGCAACAAGGATCCTCCATCAAGGACGTAATGATCAGGTTTTGGATAAGATTCTTTGAGGACTTCATAATCACCCGACATCACATTGCTTGAATGTTCAGTAATACTAGTACTAGTTGTAGCTAGTTCAGGCTTATCTGCTTCTTGGAAAATGTTTCTAGCCTCAAACAAGTTGGGAGAAAATGAACTGAGGTCGTAATTCATAACCTCTTGCATTGAAAGCTCACATATTTCACACTACTACAAACCGCTGAAATAAGAGGGTGGTGTCAATGGTCTGATCTGGAGCAATTGATACAGAAAACGAGTCCAAGGGTTTTGGCCTTGTCTTTGCGCTTGAATGATACTTAAAAGACTGGTTGGTCATGCATTTTGGCTATGATTAGCTATGATTTCCATACCAACGGACTCATACTCATGAACATTTACATCAGCATCAGCCACAATACCATTCACTATAGATAGGTCTGATGTATCTCTATTGATCCTTTATTCAGCTGAATCTTTATGCTGCTCACTTGCAGTGTTTAATAGAGGTAATTGAATTCCTGCATGGCATTGTTATAGTCAGATGTTATGGGTGTTGATATCGTCTAGTGATCGCCGCTCTTCGTTCATACCGCTTCCACGTGTTAAGCCTCCGGTACTCTTTAGTGATCTCATGAGTCATTAATGTCTGTTCGATTACTAGATCTGGACTGAGGCCTGCCCAACACTGACTACTGCGGCGAATGACATTGGAGAATTTCTGGAACACGTCTGGATGTTTGGTCTCAAGCTCACTCATCTCTTGAATGTAGAGATATGCATTCTGAAAATTTGACCCCATGTGACCTTGATTGACCCCTCCCCGGAATGTCCGGAAGTTTCAGGAGGTGAGCCCAAGCTAAATTTATTCAGAATCAATCAAAGATCCCAAAATGACTCTCAAACCTTTGTTCTATGATTTAGTCACCATGGTCACGGATTCTACAGGCTGCTCCTCTATTAATTTCACCTCATGAAAATATTCTTACCATTGAACTCGTAAACATTCAATATTTGTGTAATATTTCCCGTATTACCTGTATAGTCCTAACACGCGCGTGTCTGCGTAACATGACATGCGTGATATCCTATTAGCCTCGCTCGCATACTTCACACGCTTCTAGGCTGCACTGTTTTAAAAAAAGCAATGAAGAAACTGGCCTATTTTTCAGTAAGATTATCAAACTAAATTCCTTGAACAAAGTTACGAATAAGTCGGAAGAGGAAGATAATATAATTCATGTCAGGATAAACTCGTTACCCCTATTTTCCCGTATTTCGTGAACAAACAGGGGTTACTAATAATCTCTCTTTAATTCTCTTCTCATTCATACAGAATCTGGAATATATCTCGCCCTACCAGTGGCTTAATCGGCTTAACATTTGCCAATGCTATTTGTAACAGAATATCCTTGTATGGATTTTATCCATTTTACAAGGACGAGAACAACAAAACTCTCTCTAATCATTACTATGATACTGCAAAATTTAACTTTACATCGGATTCAGTTCACGCATATAATTACGAATATTCATTATTAAGCGAATTGAATAGAACTGGTGCAATTCGGTTGGTAACATCAGCGTGTAGGAGGTATGTAAACAAAAATGATGACTTATTTGAACAAAACCGCTAATAGAGGTTTATATCCACTTCACTCATGTGTGACTTCTAACAAAAGGCGCTGATTCCCGGAGTATTCCTCATTCAAACCAATTCAATGCACGACCTCGGAGTTACCTGCATGACTTTGGCGGGCTATTTTGAAACACTCATGGTTGCACATGCAGGTACTTCTTTTGAAAGTCCTAAACAAGGTATAGCAGTCGTTGATAGGATATGCAGCTTGTAGAACACGGATAACCTCTATATTAATGTACATCAGTCATAGTAGAGATGACTTTAAGGCCTCGTATCCATAGGCTGTTCCCTTGTGGCGTGTGCCCTTGTTCCGTGTTTACTTTTTCCCATGTGACCTGCCACACAGACAACGAACCGCAGCGGCCACTAAGCAAAACAAAGGTTCGTTGTCTGTGTGGCAGGTCACATGGGAAAAAGTAAACACGGAACAAGGGCACACGCCACAAGGGAACAGCCTATGGATACGAGGCCTTAGATGTCCACACAAATAGGATTGGCACACTCAGGTCCGTGTGGGGAAACTTATAACATATTTCGCTGGATTCCGAACGCAATATTGAGGCCAGCTATCAGTCAGTTACGCCCACGGTCACAGATGAATAAGTCATGTGTAGTTACGCCCTATTCCAAATTCACCCCTTTCTTGAACTATACTGCGCCAAAAAAATATCTGAATTAACACTTAAAACAAGTCATTAAAACTAAATTACAAAGTAATAAAGTTGTCGATAGAAAAAGCATGTTGTTCTGCGTATATTGATACGTCATTTGGTTTGATACGACTTTATTTTATATGAAATTGAATAAAGAAGAGAGCTTTTCAAAAGTGGTAATATATTTGCAAAATGAAGTACACTCTGTTTCTTGCACTTTTTCCTCGAAGCACGCAGATATTGATCATATCGGAGTGAGCGTTCATCAGTCCTTATTAAACTTGTAACAATAGGTAGCAGAAATCGCCTTGAAGGAGGAAATATCTAAATTTGCCACTTCTCAAACTCGTCATTCAAATGAGTATAGCTTATTTAGTAGAATAAAATGGCATCGTGCGCAATAAGGTATCAAAGTATTAAAGCACAACAAAAGTCTCCATCTATCGACTACTTTATTTTGCAATTTAGTTGTTTGACTGTCTTTAAGATATGGCTCTTGTTTTAAGTGTTCGGATACTTTTTAGTACAGTCAACGTTGACAAACAAACTGCGACAGTACTAGTATCAAACTTTACACAAACAAACTGCGACAGTACCATTATATCAAACGTTGCACAAACAAACTGCGAGAGTACCAGTATATCAAACGTTGCACAAACAAACTGCGAGAGTACCAGTATATCAAATGTTGCACAAACAAACTGCGAGAGTACCAGTATATCAAATGTTGCACAAACTGCGACAGTACCATTATATCAAACGTTGCACAAACAAACTGCGAGAGTACCAGTATATCAAACGTTGCACAAACAAACTGCGAGAGTACCAGTATATCAAATGTTGCACAAACTGCGACAGTACCATTATATCAAACGTTGCACAAACAAACTGCGAGAGTACCAGTGTATCAAACGTTGCACAAACAAACTGCGAGAGTACCAGTATATCAAATGTTGCACAAACTGCGAGAGTACTAGTATCAAACTTTACACAAACAAACTGCGACAGTACTAGTATATCAAACATTGCACAAACAAACTGCGAGAGTACTAGTATAAGTATATCAGACTTTGCATGTGTTTTGTGATGCAGTAGTACACTCCTGTAATATACTGCGCCAATAAAATATCCTTACACTTGGATAAATTATCACAATTTCCTAACTGAACAATATTGGGTTAAATTTGTTTTTTTACTAGATGCACTATCTAATCCTGCACATTATGGCACCACATTATGACTTCAAGAAGCAAAGTTACAAGCATTTGATTAGACGAAGGTCCAGTTTTAAAAGTGACAAACTGGCCTATTCAAAACTCCACAGATTAGACATCTGGTTTGAGAGTGGTGAATGGCTAATTTATGCGGTTGGCTTTAATTTAAAAGAAAAGGAACAAAAGAAAACTGAAACAAAACAACTGATAAATAAAATGAAAGTTATGAAAAGTACAGAGAAGTAAAAACTGAAATAAAAACTGCTTTAAATAACGCTTCATTAAAAAACTGTGTAGTCTCTTTGCTGCGCTTGTTGGAATCTTTTTGCGCCTTGTATAGGCCAGTTTGTCACTTTTAAAACTGGACCTTTGTCTATTTAATTGCTTGTATCTTTACTTCTTGAGGTCACATTGGATTCAATGTGGTGTCATAATGTGCAAGATTAGATAGTGCGTCTATTTAAAAAAAAAATTACCCCCATTATTGTTCAGTTTTGAAATTGTGATTATTTTTCCAAGTGTAAGGATACTTTATTGGCGCAGTATATGAACACAAGATGGTGATTGAACCAACCATGAAATCAATTCACGGTATTCATGTACAAGATACTTCTTACCTACAAATCTCTTCATGGACTCGCACCGCTATATTTACAAGAATTGATGCTGTATTTTGTGCATTTACCAACCAGGTCAATTTCCCATCAATGGGAGCAAAATTATGTTGATGTTTTGCTGAGAGTGCAAATGCTACATGTAGTAACCTTTCATCTCCTGGGTTTATTTCACTACGCTTTTATGTGCCAGTCACAATCGCGTTTTCTTCATGCTTTGTATAATTGTTGTGTTTATTTTATGCTTTATATGGTGCATTTAACACCCAGCCGAACTTGCCATTTAACACAAGATACTGTTGATCATCGATGTGAGTGCATGTGCTGGCCACCTCTCCTCTTATGGGTTATTAGGGTTTTTGCTTTTATACGAGTAAAGAATATGTGCCGGTCACATAACCAAGTGTTTTATGATATTTGCATTTGTATTTTAATTTGTATTATTTTTACATTGAAATATATATGCTTGCTTCACGTACTGTGTTGCTTATGGTTTATTGCTTTCTACAAGTATTTTATCATTTTGTAGATATACTTAAATTATATGTGTCTGCATCAAGTTGTTGCCTGTGTAACTTTAAAGGAAAAAAATAGCCGGCTCTCAACACGTGATATGCAAAATTTCCGCGCCGAAATTGCCTGTGGCAATGACGTCATGGTTATTTGTGCTCAATTGCCGACAGCCTTCATTGTGTTACTGGGACGTCATTGCCACAGACAATTTCAGTGACCGGGAAATTTGAATATCGCGTGGTGGGAGACGGCTATTTTTATTTGTTTTTAAGGTCAGTATAAGTTTGTTTTAAATAAAACCACGCGATTCGTGATAATTGTTTTTCTAACAAATAAGGCATAATATTGTGATTGCCGGAGACCTCCATATTTGCTAGTTTTAAGCATTTGATTTGCATGTTTTCTTTTTAAAGCATCTAGAGAGTTTGTGCAGGGGGCGCTTTATCAAACCTTTGTTTATCATTATTATATAATTATTATTATTCATTCGTTATGAGTTTAGCAGAATCGATATTCGGCATTTTGTCAACTCAACGATATACATTCAATGTTCTAATCCAAATCCATTAACTTTATCCAGAACGCAGCAGCATCAGAAAGCGTAAACTATTCAACAATCTGTTACTGGTTTACAAATTATTGAATGGGTATGTTCCGGTATAAATCGATGAAGCTGAGCTGTTAATATGCCTTTATGTACTTTGCGCGATCTCTTGGACTACAATATTGCATGGCAGACATTTAGTATTTAGTATTTATTTTATAATAACATTTATTTAGTATTGGGACCCGCCATGAGTACGGGTACGGGTCCCAAGCCATGAGTACGGGTACGGGTCCCAGACCTTGGGGTACGGGTACGGGTCCCAGACCTTGGGGTACGGGTACGGGTCCCAGACCATGGTTACGGGTACGGGTCCCTAGCCATGCCGGGTACGGGTACGGGTCTGAACCCAAAATATGAGTACCCGGGCATGAGTACGGATATGGGTACGGAAATTGGGACTCGAGTACGGGCACGGGTCCCACTCCGTCCCAGTATGGGTACGGGTACGGGCCATGGGTACGGGTACGGGAATAGGGACTCAAATACTGGGTTCCATTATGGGTTTACTGTATTAAAAATTATTCCTTTATTTAAATGGCCCGGCCTGATGCAACAAATCCACCCTTTTTAGGCAGCCATTGTAAAAAACATGACCACGTTATGCATTTTCGGCCGCCATGTTCAGATGTTGGAATTTGGAGAACATTCTATTAAAAAGTCCACAAAATAAAATTAGTGAACACAAAACATGTTCTACAGACATCACTGTGGTACCAATTTTGAAATTTTAAACATTTTCTGAAAGCAGAAAAATAGCGAAGACATTTTTGCCAGTTCGTATGAAGAACAATGACGAGTGTGTGCACTAACACTGAGTGAATTAATTGCTGCACCATTGGACCTACAGTCATATTCAACAAAGCTACCAAAACATCTCAAGATGTACTCACTAATAAACTCGTCCTCCAGATAGGCAGCCTCTTCGAACCAAGAATGGAGAAGATCGTGCATCGTACTACAACCACTTTGCATCGTCACCCGCCGCTGCTGCTTCAGCCATTCTTCTTCTTCTTGAATTTCACATACTGCAGTTACTGTCCGTTTTCCTATACACAATACACAGTGCTCTTCCTATTGACGCGTGACCTCTACAAATAGCGTACGTTAGAAGTATGGGGATTTGCCTAGTTAACGTCGCTGTGTGAAAAATAACCGGCCGATATTAAAAGTACTCTTCTAAAATTCTAGAAAATATAGTTTTGTAACATGTCCTAAATTTTTAGCTAATTTAGATGTTTGGAAATATGCGTACTTTGGTGTTTTAGTGCATGTTATAGGTAATAGTACATTGCCTAGTTAACGTCGCTGTGTGAAAAATAACCGGCCAATATTAAAAGTACTCTTCTAAAATTCTAGAAAATAGACCCTGAGTTTTGTAACATGTCCTAAATTTTTAGCTAATTTAGATGTTTGGAAATATTCGTACTTTGGTGTTTTAGGAAGGATATGTAAACGACAGATAACACCAAAAAATATGAAGAAATTATTTCCAAACCGTGTTTTAAAAAAAAAGTCAACAATCATTATGTTGCTCATTTTCAAGAATGCTGGTTAACAAAAAGCAGGCCATTGTCGCATTTCGTGAACAAAGGTCCACATACCATTGTTTCCTCGCGTTTCCTTTATAATCGGTTACCCAACTGAAGCTATAAATACCAGCTCATTGCGATACCGCACATATAAAACAGACACATGTGCACAACCAGAGAAGATCTGATTTAATCAGTTGAGCTGTTTTCAATGAGTGTTATCTTGGTTTAATAGCTTTTAATGGGGTTTAAGTCCTGCAAAGGTCGCGGCGAATTCTACTGTAGACATGACTGCATCATGAACTGCTGAACGTGTCTGCCATCAGACCTCTCAGCTACAGCTGCAAATGAACGTCAAGTAGACCGTAATCACGTGCTAATTTTTCCCCACTGTTGACGAAATACAACCCAACATGTTGCGAAATTGACAGCTCGGGATTTAAATGAACCAACTTTGTTGCTTTGTCCGCAAGCACATGTTACGTTTTACATAGCAGTTGGCAAAAAATCGCCCAACATTGCAATATATTTCCCAGCTCCGGATTAAATACGTTGGGCAATGATCGATGTCATAAATTGTGTATTTGTTGAATGTTACTTTATCGCCCAACATAAAATCGCCCATTTTTCTTAAAATCGCCCAACGTTGCTGGATTTGTTTCTGTATCACCCAACATTTCATTAAATTCATGCAATTCCCAACGTTGGGCAATGATCGATGTCATAAATTGTGTATTTCTTGAATGTTATTTTACCAACACGTTATCGCCCAAAATAAAATCGCCCATTTTTCTTAAAATCGCCCAACGTTGCTGGATTTGTTTCTGTATCACCCAACATTTCATTAAATTCATGCAATTCCCAACGTTGGGCAATGATCGATGTCATAAATTGTGTATTTCTTGAATGTTGTTTTACCAACACGTTATCGCCCAAAATAAAATCGCCCATTTTTCTTAAAATCGCCCAACTTTGCTGTATTTGTTTCTATATCACCCAACATTTTATTAAATTCATGCAATTCCAAACGTTGGGCAATGATCAATGTCATAAATTTTGTATTTCTTGAATGTTATTATACCTAAATGTTATCGCCCAACATTAAATCGCCCATTTTTCTTAAAATCGCCCAACGTTGCTGGATTTGTTTCTGTATCACCCAGCATTTCATTAAATTCATGCAATTCCCAACGTTGGGCAATGATTGATGTCATAAATTGTGTATTTGTTGAATGTTATTCTACCAACGCGTTATAGTAGCCCAACATAAAATCGCCCATTTTTCTTACAATCGCCCAACGTTGCTGTATTTGTTTCTATATCACCCAACATTTCATTAAATTCATGCAATTCCCAACGTTGGGCAATGATCGATGTCATAAATTGTGTATTTCTTGAATGTTATTTTACCAACACGTTATCGCCCAACATAAAATCGCCAACGTTGGGCAATGATCGATGTCATAAATTGTGTATTTCTTGAATGTTATTTTACCAACACGTTATCGCCCAACATAAAATAGCCCATTTTTCTTAAAATCGCCCAACGTTGCTGTATTTGTTTCTATATCACCCAACATTTCATTAAATTCATGCAATTCCCAACGTTGGGCAATGATCGATGTCATAAATTGTGTATTTCCTGAATGTTATTTTACCAACACGTTATCGCCCAACATAAAATCGCCCATTTTTCTTTAAATCGCCCAACGTTACTGTATTTGTTTCTATATCACCCGACATTTCATTAAATTCATGCAATTCCAAACGTTGGGCAATGATCGATGTCATAAATTGTGTATTTTGTTGAATATTATTGTACCAACACGTTAGCAGTCAAGTTAGCTCAATCTATAAGGCGTTCGACTATGGTGCGAGAGGTTGCGAGTTCGAACCCTGTTGGTCCCTAGTATGCTCTCGTGGAAAAATTGAGTTAGCTTGAAATTCCCTTGGACAAGGAACTCACTGCTAATTTGTCTCGTTGTAACCCGTACGAAACTCGGAGAGCTGATCCTGGTTGCGATGGTTATTTGTGGAATGTCTAGGGTGTGCGCTCTTGAAGCAGCAAAGTCCCTGATTTGTTGTTTAAAGGGGGTAACCCTATTGGTTTTGGATATGGATTGTCTTTAAAATTACATAATAATATCAAATATCGCCTCCTTTATGCTGCTTTGTGAAAAAACGAGAGCATTTTCAGCGTAAATGTGAATAAATAGCCAAATTTGCAATCCAATACCTTGGTATACGTGAATTGCATTCTGGGCAGGCAATGACGAATGCTGACATGCTGTACAATGCCCGGCCCGTATTGAACGGAAAATGTTTTTTTTTCGTACCGTTTCACTAAAACAGGAAACAAAATATATTTCCCCTTGCAATATGTACATTTCAAATGAATATAAAAAAGTTTGGGTAAAATGGAGAGGAAAAAAACCCTTCCGAGACCGGGTTTTGAACCGGGTACCTCTCGGGTAAAAAACAAACGCGCTAGTCAATTGAGCTATTTAGCACACCACGCTTACCGTTGCCGTTTTCATAATTATATACGGCGCACCGTCTTGCGGTGACTGATATTTCGTTCATAACTCCCTCCCAGAATTCCAAAGTATTTACCATTGTTTACACACTGGTATACCTGTAAAAACCGCTGTGATTCATGATTTCTCCGGAAATACATCGACTTGGAGCGTCAAATTTCAGGATAGTAATGAAAAAAATAGCATCTATTATGTGATACCAAAACCTCATCAACAATGAAAAAAATCGGGGGATGATGCTGTCGATCGGGTTACGGACCTTTAATGGTTTATGGAATAATGTGGGCCGTAGAAGTCAGCGACAACCTGTAAAGTGTGCTGAGGCTTGTGAATCAACGTCTAGGCGTTGTGCCTGTGCGTAGCGCACTATAAATCACTGCGCTTTTTTTTTATCGCCCAACGTAAAATCGCCCATTTTTTTTGGCAGTGTAAGTGTATAACTTTTGCAGGGTGGCCAACATTTTACGAGCTTTGCTGTGTTTGGCCTCCCACCACATGACTTTGTTTTTCATATATTTATTTATATTGTTGCTTTAGTGGTTAATAAAAATAAATAAATAAATAAATAAATAAATAAATAAATAAATAAATAGGGAACCCTGGTATAAACAAAGCTATTGTTATTGGTGTAAACATTAATTATACATTGCTGTAAATACACTCTTTGACGTCATTTATACCACAACAAATGAATAAAACTACATTTCGCACCAAAACAATAAGAGAAATGTATTATGTCATAATCATATACAACATACATTTAAGTTGTTATGTGTGCCATTTTTATTTTACATTTTTATTTGCTAAGAAGTACTGTCATTTACTGAACTCGTTTTGTGGAATTAGTCAAGTACAAAAAGAGATGTAATATTGTTGGTCTTAGTAAATCGAGCTTACAGGTTGCATATTTTGGGATGCAAAAATCATGCAAGTGAATAAAAACTACGTCTGTGTATGGACACCACAGACTGCGCAATACTATGTAATTTCAACATACATTTCGCATGTGATATAGCATTCAAGTAAATATTTATCTCAAAACACCAATTGGATCGCAAACTTGATCCAAAATAGTGGAGCCTAGCACATCCACATATCTCGGCACTTATCCATCCACCAGATTATCCATTAGCTTAATAGCACGCAGGATCACTCAAAGTCGGAAATTTTAGACATTCCCTCGTTTCAAATCTTTAGTTTTGGTTTCTCTTTTGTTCAGAAACCAAAAAATCAAGGGATTTAAAAGTAGAGCTTATCTGGTCTGCAATCATAACACTATTATGCTGGGAGGACACAGTATAGGGTATATAACCAGAAGTATACAATAGCCTATTGTGCTAACATAATTATTATCATGATTGATATCGGAAATCTATCCCGCGGACGACAGTTGATGCTCTCTGTCGAAGGTAGGTGGCATATTACACTCACAAGTTCAATATGAATGGCCAAGTGGTCCAAAAAACGCGTAAGATAAACGTGTAAGGTTACACGTGTAAGATTGCATCTTATACGCGTAAGATTGCATCTTATACGTCATACGTGTAAGAATGAAGCGGGATTTTTAAGTTGACGAATCACAGAGTAAGAAATCACAAACAGCCAATCATCTCACGCGATACAAACTTCAGCCTATGATATGTAAAGACGTTTTGTGTAAGATTTGGATTTTAGTGATGGACAATACGTGATATTATTGGCGGCGTACCGAGGATAAGGAGAGCTCGTCGCCAAAATCGTAAAGGGCATTTTCTTAATTTGTATGAGTGCTACAATGTCCTGTATTTTATGACGAATCTCTGTCAGGAATTGTTCCGACTGTTGTTCCGTCATGGTCACATCCTGATTTATCTCACTTTTTGCCTACTTTTTCATTTATCTGGAGTCAATTATACTCATATCAATTAAATTTCAAGAGGTGATGGTAAAATAATTACGTTTGCGTAAACTACCGCGGTGCAGATCGATCGAGGCTGAGATTATTCGACACTCGTCATACCAGTCAAATCGGAATACCATCCCTAATAAGCAATTCTTACGCGTATAAGAAATGCTATGGTGAGATTTCATTGGTCGAAGATGAATACGCGTAAGATGATAGGTTGTTTGGGGTTTAAATATGTGTTCTTTATATATGATTCGTCAATTTAAGCATCCCGCTAGATTCTAAGACGTATAAGATGCGATCTTACACGCATAAGATGCAATCTTACACGTGTAAGGTTACACGTATAATCTTACACGTTTTTTGGTCCACTTGGCCATTCATAGTATGAGTTCTAGGCCTAGAAATCATATACATGCGCGTATATTGAAGGATGGGCGGGGTGGGGGATTTGTTTGTTTGTATGAAACATAAACGATGCATGGAGATGATTTGATTATGAATTAGTTTATTATCCCCAGGAAGCACAACCCATACCTCTTTAAGAGGGGCTCCCTCCTATATAACCACCTCTTCCCTAAATTACCCCTTTCCCCTCCCCTCCCCTACATTCGATATCTTCATCTCGAGCTCTCCTCCCCTTCTCTTTCACTTCCAATGCTTTCTCTCATCTGTTTCTCTCTCTCTCCCGGCCCATATCCCCCTTGCCCTCCAACCCCCCCCCCACACACACACACCCCCACACAATCTCTTCTCCCCTCTATCTTCTACTTTTTGCAGTAAAAATTGCTTCAGTAAAAGTCATTAGGTTATTCGAGGTCATAATTATAATGGCCTTCCATCGATTCTGGTACATGGGATTAAGGACATGAATCGATTTTGTTTATAGCACATATACAATTACAATAGTGGCCCTTTTGTAATGTCGAATGCAAATATTTCGATGGTCTATATTTTTCACAGGTGAATTAGCCTAGGCTTATTCGGTTTTGTAAACCACGTCTTTCAATGTAGATTACCATGCTCGATTTCTCTCCTCGTGAATATTGCACTGCGAAATTTAAACATTTCTTTTGTATACTTAGAGTAGGTAACTTCAAATCAAATAATTTTACGATTCACACCACTTATAAGAAACTGAAACCAAAACCGAAACTGACTGACACAAATGTTCGGTTTTAAACAAAAGAGTAGAAACAATGAGTTCGATATCTTATGATTCAAGTGGTTAGGCAGGACAATAGGAAACCACGTGACCAAAACCAAAACTAAAACTTAACATTTGAAATGAGGCATTGATTTGTATTGTATCTTTAAAAGTAATGATGATAAGTACATAAAAGTATTGATTTTCTGAAAGGAACTAATGCAAGGAATCCAATTAGTACAGCAGATTTATGAAAAAATGAGCACTTTTTGAGAAAAGCGCCAAAATTCGGTCCGCCATAACAACTTAACCTAAATATCAAAATTGACAAAAATTGCATATTTATGTTCTAAAGACATAAATCTGAAAAGTGTTTCCTCAAATTTTTGAACTTTTTCTTCGTTTTGAAATTATACCTTGAAATATCCAAAATGTTGGTTAAAATTGAAAAAAAAAAGTCAAATGTTGATTCTTTTTGACCCATATTTTTAAAACAATGCAAAAATTTTAAAAAAATTTTTAAAAAAAACTTTCTAGATTAGAACACAAATATGCAATTTTCGTCAATTTTGATATTTAAGATAAATTGTTATGGCGGACCGAAAAAAATGGCATGGAAAATCAATGTTGGCGCTTTTCTCAAAAACTGCTCATTTTTGTAGAAATCTGCCGTGAGTACGGGTACGGGACCGGAGCCATGAGTACAGGTACGGAAATTGGGACTTGAGTACGGGTATTACAAGTCTGTTGCAAGATTCTGGTAGGACTTCTTTTACAGACCCTTCTCGGTGGCTGTATCGCCGTACAAATATCACCAACCTGCACATGCGGTCCGTGGATAGCCACAACCCCTCCCCCACCGGTGACAGGTTTCCAAAAAATATCCCAGAGTCCTGTGAATTCACAGACCTGCGAATACTTGGGTATGAACATACTTTTTCACTTATTTCAATCAACAATGTTTTTGTTTGTTTTTTTAAATGAAAAGTAGAGTATGAGTGAACAACATTCTTGCATATAAACATGAATGCTACAATCAAGTTACAATCAATCAAATACACTAAAAAAAAGAAGGTTTTATTTCAAACTCTAATGGTGACCCGCAGGTCAAATTGCTAGAATTGTACATTAAACACACCTAAACAGACACAGTGCAATTTGCAGGCAGCAGCAAAATCAGCGCCGATATCATCGTTGAAACAAACAATTATACAAACATCCAATCTAACCCTACCCCATCCCCCCAGTAGGCAATGAGGATAAAGTGCCTTGCCGGTATGCCCAAGGACACAACACGTTGGTACAAGCGGGGCTCGAACTTGCAACCTATGGATTATGAGTCGGGCGCCTTATCCACTCGGCCACACGTGCTCCACTGATTTTAATCTTCGTCTTCAAGTTTTGTTGCACAAGGTGGTAGACCTTGGATTGGGTGTTAAAAATGGCAATTTCTGAAATTCTGAGGTTTTCGTATGAAATTTTCCAAACATTCAGCTTTCTTTTACTTTTTATTTGATCAAAATTGAACATTCCGTTCAAATTTTACAAATAAAAAACTGCCAACCGAAAATAATCTATAACGAGTGTTGTCCCATATTAAAACATGCAATTTGATTGTTTTCAAGCAGTGATATTTTAGAAATCATTGAATACAAATGAATTACAGATGATACAGATCCAAAATGCACCAGTTAAATCAAACATATTGTTGCATTAAATATCAGAATATTACAACAGTAAAGATAATTAAATTCTAATCATCAAAATTATGCTAATTAGCTAATTAATATTCATTATAGATTTGGTAAACTTTAAAGTCAATTTTCTCGTATTTCATATTTTCACCAATTTTGGAATTTCCCAAATAAATGTGGAAGCAAAACTACACCCACCTACTGGCCTGAAATTTTGAATGAATATGCCTTAATCCCTGATCTGTGCATTGAGCCTACTTTTGAAAATGTTCAACTGCATACTTCAATGTGAAATGTCTGCCATACGAAAGTTGCCATTTCACATGACATGATTCTTGGCCACAGGTGATTGCATTACCCCCGTTAAGTCTGTACAAATAGGCTCCATATCAATTTGTAAGCATGTTTAGCAAAGTCATAGTTCATTGAATTTACAACCGTATAACAAAACAGGCAAAAAAACTTTTTGCACCCTGCTTCATGCTTTTTCGTATTTTACAATTATTATGCGCGCGAAGCCCGCGAAAAAAAAATTAAATTTCAGACTATTTTAACCAAAAATGAACATACAAAATGCTAAAAGGATAGTGCGCACGAAGCGTGCAAAATTTTACCATATTTTGGTCCAAAACATGGTTTTTTTTTATTCGTAGGGGAAGTTTGGAGGCCCCAAAGCCCAGACCCATCTGACCCAATGGTAAATCCGGCCCTGTAATCACCCTGCATGTAGGCCACCCTGTATATTTGGTGTATTAATCATTTTTATACAATCGTTACAAAATCGCCTTTCAGAATATGTGTACCCAGCAAACACAAAACGTTTTCGACATCATTCGCAAAAGGTTATAAAAGGTTGTCAGAAAACGTTTAAATGTCGGGTTATATAAAGGGTATATTAAGAGTATAAAACGTTTTCATAACCTTAAAAAACATTTTTGATAATCTACTGCTCAGCAAACAAAAATGTTTTACAGAAAACGTTTAAATGTCGGGTTATATAAAGGGTATAAAAACGTTTTAATAACATTCCAAAAACATTCTTGAAAACTTGATAGAAAACATTCTAAACAGAATGTTATTTTGGGGTTGAAAAAATATTTTGCGAAAAATGTTTGCCCAAAATATTTTCAATAACGTTTTAAAAACGTTTTCATGACCTTTATATAACCCGACATTTAAATGTTATTAAAAGGTTTTGAAAAAAAATATTTTAAGAACATTTCTGTGTTTGCTGGGTTCAAATATTTTAACATAATGTTATTTAAGTGTTGACACATCATTTGGCAAAAATGTTTGCAAAAATAGTTTACAATAACGTTTTTTGGAAAACATTTAAAAATATTGTTGTAGTGTGTTTTCATACAAAACGTTTTAAAACGTTATCATGACCTTTATATAACCCGACATTTTAATGTTATTAAAACGTTTTTACCTAAACCAAAAGCCAAAATATAACTTATTTAAAACGTTTTTAAAACGTTTTTGTGTTTGCTGGGTATACATTTATCAGATGTAAATATTTTGAGATAGATTGGTTAGATTTTAAAAGGAGCCAAATTCCCTGAATAGGCCTACGCACGTATTTAAACACAATTCGACCCCAGGTTAAACAAGAAGAGTCTTTAAAAAGGACAAAGTTCCGCTAATGGCCTACTGGTAACGAAAATAAATAAATCTACTCTTTCTTGACTCATGACAGTGAATTTCAATCATTTTGTAATCTGATATGTATAACTCCAGTCCATCCAGTACTATACAAGAACACTTTGACGCAAAGCATCATTTGGAGGGCGCTAACTAACTATAAGGCGCCAATAAAGTATCCTTACACTTGGAAAAATAATCACAATTTCAAAACTGAACAGTATTGGGGTAAATTTGTTTTTTTAATAGATGCAATATCTAATTTTGCACATTATGACACCACATTGAATCCAATGTGACCCCAAGAAGTAAAGTTACAAGCAATTGAATAGACGAAGGTCCAGTTTTAAAAGTGACAAACTGGCCTATACAAGGCGCAAAAAGATTCCAACAAGCGCAGCAAAGAGACAACACAGTTTCTTCAATGAAGCGTTTTTTAAACAGTTTTTATTTCAGTTTTTAATTCTCTGTACTTTTCATAACTTTCATTTTATTTGTCTGTTCATTTCTTTCATTTTTCTTTTGTTCCTTTTGTTTTAAATCAAAGCCAAACGCATAAATTAGCAATTCACCACTCTCAAACCAGATGTCTAGTCTGTGGAGTTTTGAATAGGCCAGTGTGTCACTTTTAAAACTGGACCTTCGTCTAATTAAATGCTTGTAATTTTGCTTTTTGAAGTCACATTGGATTTAATGTGGTATTATAATGTGCAGGATTAGATAGTGCATCTATTAAAAAAACAAATTTACCCCTATATTGTTCAGTTTGGAAAATGTGATTATTTTTCTAAGTGTAAGGATACTTTATTGGCGCAGTATATATATATTATATATTAATGCAGGCAGTAGTGATTAAACCAGACAGTATTTTTAACTCACATGAAAAACTTTGTTTCATTTGCTGCTAGCCGGGGTGTGTGCATGGTGTGTGCAGCATAAGATGTGAAGAGTCACTGCATGATTGTGTGTCCGCGAAATGAAACTATTGGAACCAGTGGCTCAGTTTTCTAAGTAGTTTAAAAATTGCTGGTTTCTTTGTAATGTTGTTGAAAAAATGCATAAATGTATCGAAAAAAACCACTAAATAAGCATGAAATGAATCATTTGTGTTTGTTTGAAACGATTAACATTGATATAATTTAGCTGAATTAGTCGAACTACTTCCATGGGGTGTAGAAACACATAATAAAGCAGTTGTTAAATGGCTTGTCATGGGACCGGTGCACTCGCGTAATAATTGTATTTGATCATTTCAATCTTTATCGCAATCATTAAAAAAACATACAAACTTTAAGCACAATGATTGAGAAGAAAACACATAAACCAGACTAGAGAATGGAGAAGACAAAATGCCATCCCCATATCTCCGCAGGTGCATAAATACCAATACATACAAAACATTCAACACTGTACAAGAAAATAGACCTTCAGTAAAATTCATTTTTTCAAGGAAAAAAAGACATTTTAAAAGGGGGATCCAGAAAGTCAAAAAGCCAAAGCATTATTCGACAGACCAATCGTGGTCGTATTTTGAATAAAAACTAGTATGCTAATACTAGTATGCTAAAAAGGTCTAAAAACCTTTAAAGCAAGTGGTAAAATCCATCAGTTGCTATGGCAACGTACTAAGCCAGTTCGGACATTGACATTATGAACTTATGGCTGTGGAAGACTTGAAATCATGTGTGGAACTTTCCTTGGTGAGCTCCCACCAAAGGGCAGTGTACTTACTGTTCATTTAGGGCAAGTACGTGAAAGTAAGTACACATAAATCATTGCTAGTTTATAAATTGAGCCGAATCTCTGCAAGACAAAGTTACAAAATTTAAATGGTAAAAAAAGTTTGTTGGCTTTGGGTATGAAAGAATTGTATTTCTGTCATTACTTTGCTGTCACATCCCAAGATACAATAAAATTAATACAGATAAGAGTCAATGAACTGAGAACTCAGCCATTGTGATGTAAAACAGCAGGACCAATGAGATGCTTTGTTACATACTAAACAGAGGGTACTTGTCTCTGCTACATCTCCTGGCCTCCGTGCACTTGCATGACTATTAAACCAAGCAACTATTTGACAACCTAGTGTACAAGAGACAGCATATATATCTCTTTAATAACAGTATCTTTCTCACACATATAATTCACCTTTCAAGCAAGTTTTACAAACAGGATACGATGAGAACTGCATGGTACTGGGTGTTTTGATCAATCTTGGCATAGAGTTCCTGCGGAACAAAAAAACCATGACCTAGCTTAGTATTATTCATTTTGCGGGATGGCCTTGTATTTTCTATATTATTTCTGGTTCTGGTTGCAGCTTGGGTTGCAGCGCTGCTAAACACCCCTTGCAGGAGCCAAACTACCAGTGTTATTGACCTATAACATCAGACAAAAATGGCTAGGAGTAAAAAAAAAGTTTACGTTTATACTATTTTGTGTATCTGTGTCAGTGTTTTCGGAATATATCGGATTTTGAATGGTACTCGGCACATGCTGTCAACAACAACACACAAGTCCAACAAGTCGAACCTGCATAGAAAAAAACTAACACGGTAAGGTTTACATGTACGTGTTTGTTTCTTTTTTATGTGATAAAATAGTTTCTCAGTTTCTCAGTACGTTGATACGGAAGCGTCTATTATGGTGGCATAAAAGTGCCATCGAGAAGCTGAGATAATTTCTCAGAATGTCGACATTTTTTCAGATGAGAAGATAAGATGACGAGATAATAAGTCAACATTTTGTGACGGGAAGTCGAGATGACAATATCCTGTATCACGTCAGGTCGACCGCTATGATCTTGAATCTCATATCATCGTCGGCCGTATCACATACTGACGTATTCGACATTTTTAACATTTTTGAGAAAATTGGTATATTAGTTTGTTATGTTCTAATCTATTTTTTCACCGAAACCCATGCCTCAAAGTGGCTTAATTACCCAGTGGGCACAGGTTAGGATTTCGACGTTGTATCAACGTTGATACAACGTCGAAATCTAACCTAACCAGATTTCAACCCGATTTCAACCTAGAGATTGGTTGAAATCAGGTTGAAATTTCAACGTCGATACAACGTTGAAATTTCAACCTGATTTCAACCAACTTTCAATGCAAAAAATTAAGAAGGTTGAAATCAGGTTGAACTTCAACGTTGATACAACGTTGAAATTTCAACCTGATTTCAACCAATGTTTCAACGCACAACTTATTGGCCTTTTTAATACATAAGATATTATTAGGACGAAATAGGCCTATGCTTAGTATAACATGATTAAAGTAATTATATCCATGCCGCATGATCTCCCGATTTATACCGTACTTCCGTTTCTCTTCTTCAAAAGTGGCCCGCCGTGGCGTTCACTACCTCCAACAAGCATGTAATGACTTACGCGAAAACACCGGGTGGTACGGGGTATGCTATACGGCCCCGTCGCCGCTCAATTGGCGGGCTGATGTTGATATGGGAATTCCTACAACTTGGTGGAAGCTGGTGCGACAAACACTTGTTGGGGGAGGCAAAAAAGGGGGGGGGGGTGCTTAAAAGTTTTGACCCTTCTAGGGGGGTGGCCTTGAAAAAAATAAACTAACAATTTTCCTGTGAAAATTGAGTTTACATGATTTTCGTCTTTATGTCAAAAAGGGGACCCTGAACTATTTGAGAACTGATAATTTTTTTTTTGCATCAGACCCCGAACAAGTGTTTTGAACGGTCCCTAATAGGCCTATTGTTATTTCGCATATTCTTTTAACCATTTTACTAACACGTGATATCGCCCCGGGGTAATGTCCCGGGTATCGCCGTCGGCGTAGCCGGCGTCAGAGGTGCAGAGGTCGGCATCCATACGCGGGAGGCAACCGGGTGTGGAGTGAGTGGGCCGTACGCAGCGGTCATGTAGTCGGGCCCCTAGCCCCTGGCTGGAGCCGGCCGCATCATAGGCCTCTATGTTTTCGATCATAGTCGGCGAAAGCAGGGGAGGGGGAACGCACTCTCTCACTGAATTTTTCATGGAACGGCAAGTGTTATAGGTAGGCCTATACACGCACGTTTGGCAAGCTATTGTAGGTGGGTGCGTACGCTCGCGCACATTGCCGGTAGGCCCTACACACACGCGTTCGCAAGTGTTGGTGAGTACGCACGCGGGTTCGCAAATGTTTGCGAGTACGCACTCACGTTTGGAAGTTTTCATGCGTACGCTTGCGAACATTACCGGTATGCACACACGTTTGCAAGTGTTTGCAAGTACGCACGCGCGTGCACAAGTGTTTGCAAGTACGCATGCGCAATCTCAAGTGGTTATATGATATTGCGGTTTATGGGTACGCATGCACATGCTCAAGTGTTATGGGTACGCACATGCGTTCGCGAGTTATTGCAGGTACGCACGCGCGTACACAAGTACTTGCAAGTACAAACGTACGTTCGCAAGTGTTTATGGGCACGCATTTGGCATGCGAGTTCGCAAGTGTTCGCAAGTGTTTTCGTGTTTGCTTGTGCGTTCGCAAGTGTTTATGAGTACTCGCGTGCGTGCGCAGGTTATTTGCATGTGCGCATGCCCATTCGCAAGTGTTTGCGAGTACGCAAACACGTTCGCAAGTATTTGAAAGTACGTACACGTGTGCGCAAGTGTTTGCATGTACACACCCGTTCGCAAGTGTTTATGCGTACGAAAGCACGTTCGAAAGTGTTTGCAAGTACGCAAGCGTGTGCGCAAGTGTTTATGGGTACGCACGCACATGTGCAAGTGTTTATGGATACGCACCTGCGTTCAAAAGTTATTTCGGGTACGCACGTGCGTGCGCAGGTGTTTGCGAGTACGTATCGCTTTCGCCCAACACTATGGGATATTGCCCAATGTACAGCAGTGAAAGTAAATGGAGTTACACACGTACGAGTGACGTACATGAACTTGAGGCCTAAATTTGCAAATAAAACAGGTTAGTAGGCCTAAACATTTAAATTTTCTTTAAAAGTCTACTTGAATTTTGGACATATTGCAGCATGTATATTTCAACTTGTTTTTCCATTTTGTATCATCAGGATATGTTAAAATAGTTAAGCTTACTAAGCAGTTAAGATACATGCCTGTTGTTCATGTTGTTCGAGCATATTCTCTAACGCAATGCGAGGGTATCCGTGAGCAAATTCGTTGCTAGTGTTTTTCGAGCAACATGCCTGCTGCATGCTGTATATACGATGAATGCACCATTAGACAGACACGATACAGTCATGACAGTGCCTTGACTTGTAGGCCTACTTTGTAGAAGACTCGGTCATTTGGAATATTTGCTGGGGCAATGTAAATGTAATTAACGAACTAGGCATGCTAGGCCCCTAGCCCTAGTCATATCGGAGTGTTGCTAATCTTCGAGTATCGAGTTTCGAGTTCGAGTATCGAGTTTCGAGTTGCAATTTTCGAGTATCGAGTTGAAATTTTCGAGTTTCGAGTTGAAATTTTCGAGTATCGAGTTGAAATTTTCGAGTTTCGAGTTGAAATTTTCGAGTATCGAGTTGAAATTTTCGAGTATCGAGTTGAAATTTTCGAGTTTCGAGTTGCAATTTTCGAGTATCGAGTTGAAATTTTCGAGTATCGAGTTGAAATTTTCGAGTTTCGAGTTGAAATTTTCGAGTTTCGAGTTGCAATTTTCGAGTATCGAGTTGAAATTTTCGAGTATCGAGTTGAAATTTTCGAGTTTCGAGTTGAAATTTTCGAGTTTCGAGTTGAAATTTTCGAGTATCGAGTTGAAATTTTCGAGTTTCGAGTTGAAATTTTCGAGTATCGAGTTGAAATTTTCGAGTTTCGAGTTGAAATTTTCGAGTATCAAGTTGAAATTTTCGAGTATCGAGTTGAAATTTTCGAGTATCGAGTTGAATTTTCGAGTATCGAGTTGAAATTTTCGAGTTTCGAGTTGAAATTTTCGAGTATCGAGTTGAAATTTTCGAGTTTCGAGTTGAAATTTTCGAGTATCGAGTTGAAATTTTCGAGTTTCGAGTTGCAATTTTCGAGTATCGAGTTGATACTCGAAAATTTCAATGTTCATGTCATGTGCATGTGCATGATGTGCTAGGTCGTGTATTAAATGATTGTATATTTTAGTAGACATTTACGTTACCGGTAGGGGAGTCTAGGTTTGTAACTCCGTCAAGTTTTTTGATTTTTTACATTACGCATATTTAATCCTACTGCATATCTATGCCAAATATAATGTTTCTGTGTAAATTAGGCCGTGTAAAATTAATATTTTGGTTCTCGTCCCCTCCCTCCTCAATTTCTGGGATTTGTCAGATTTTTTTTTTAGATTTATAGATTTTTCAATTTGTTTAGACTTTGGAATGATTTATGAAATCTTCATACATATAAATAAGTTTATTAGAGAACAAGCATCACTTCCAAGTCTTTTTGTGTTACTCTAGGGGGTTTATCCCTCAGAATCTCACATTTGAAAAAAAAAAAGGGCCTCATCGTTTCCTCGAGCACTGTTGGAGAAGACCGAAAACTACTGACAATGCTAATTTTACATTGAAAAAACAAAACAAAAAAAAACACCTCCCTCCCTCATCAATTCATGAAAATCCTCTGGACGAGAACCAAAACATTAATTTTATACGGCCTTATGGAAACAGTTGTGTTTTTATTTTAAATGATAATCCCTAAATTGTTATTTTTGTCGTTACAGCTGACGTGTCGTTGCGCCACATAAAGGAATCAAAACAAGATCAGTGAAGATTGGCCATGCAATAGACAAACTATAGTCCATGACAATGTATACAATGTATAAAGCATCAAGAAAATTGACGTAACATCAGAAAGGTTAGATGCAGCCAAAGATTTCGGATGAACTGGTCACTTGAGAGAGCCATTAGTTTAAAAGACATGACAATGTATACAATGTATAAAGCATCAAGAAAATGAACTGGTCACTTGAGAGAGCCATTAGTTTAAAAGACATGACAATGTATACAATGTATAAAGCATCAAGAAAATTGACGTAACATCAGAAAGGTTAGATGCAGCCAAAGATTTCGGATGAACTGGTCACTTGAGAGAGCCATTAGTTTAAAAGAATTCGCTACTTGCACGGTTCCGCCATTATGCACTATGTGCGGGAGAGCCTCGAACTGGCAGCATACATGAAAGGAAGAATTATGTAACCTTACACAGAACGTTATGACTAGTTCAATTCCCATTCATGTATGCTGCCAGTTCGAGGCTCTCCCGCACATAGTGCATAATGGCGGAACCGTGCAAGTAGCGAATGGCATGGAGCAACTCCTAGATCAACCCTCCTTCTTCCTGCAAATTCTGCCTTTGGGTCCATCGTAGAGCAGTTAGTGCCACGTACTACTCATCAGTTTAAGTTCTAACCTTGTTAGTCATGAAGGGTCAAAGGGTCCTTCATTCCATCTATATCCCGCAGATGGAATGTACTCCCGCCTCAAATTCCAGGAATTGTGAAACGGACCAGCTTCAAATCTAGGCGCCAACCCATCAGCTTAATGATAACAGCTGTTATTGCCTTGATATGTGTCTTAACATACAAAGAAAGAAGGTGAACAACTAAGCAAGCAATACAGATTCTGGTCTAGATTTTCTTGATATTGGTAGTGATGACATCATCAATGCGAAATAAGCCTACTGATAGGGTTGACGTTTTCGATGCTTATCTCCTTCAGCTAAAACTGAGCACGACAAGGATCCTTTGAACATGTGTTGAAGGGTGGTATGCAAGCGCAGAACAGTTCCAAAACTATTGATCACATTCTCTGTATGATCTGATCATCAGTCTAAGAAAGTTGGTGTGAAGTTCTTCCATGAGAAAAATAAAAGTATTTAGTTGTATAATCTGTCAACAATTTCCAGTTTAGTTAGCGTATCAAAAGTCAAGACGTAGAAACCATATTTTAAAGATACCTTGCACTTGCATGGTATCAGAAGTTTTAAGTAAGTTGTAACGTGAAAAGAAGATTTTTACGCGTTTTCTTCAAGTTAATATTGAATGGATATTCCAAATGCGCAAGCCAGGAAAACCCCTTATTAACATTAAATACGAGGTTCATTCAAAACCTCCATCGTCACCTCTTACGTCACCTCTTATCGTTATCTCTATTACGTGTCAGGCAATTGAAATTAAAAATGTTTTCGAGATCATTCGCAAAAGGTTATAAAAGGTTGTCAGAAAACGGTTAAATGTCGGGTTATATAAAGGTTATATTAAGGGTATAAAACGTTTTCATAACATTAAAAAAGATTTTTTGATAATCTTCTGCCCAGCAAACACAAAATGTATTGCAGAAACGTTTAAATGTCGGGTTATATAAAGGGTATAAAAAACGTTTTAATAACATTCCAAAAACATTTTTGAAAACTTGATACAAAACATTCTGAACAGAATGTTATTTTGGGGTTGAAAAAATATTTTGCGAAAAATGTTTGCCTAAAATATTTGTAATAACGTTTTAAAACCGTTTTCATGACATTTATATAACCCGACATTTAAATGTTATTAAAACGTTTAAAAAACATTTTAAGAACATTTCTGTGTTTGCTGGATGCAAATATTTTAACATAATTAGTTATTTAAGTGTTGACAAAATATTTGGCAAAAATGTTTGCATTGATAGTTTACAATAGCATTTTGAAAACATTGTTAAAATATTGTTGCAGTGTGTTTTTATACACAACGTTTTAAAACGTTTTCATGACCTTTATATAACCCGACATTTTAATGTTATAAATACGTTTTTACCTAAGCCAAAAGCCAAAATATAACTTATCTAAAACGTTTTTAAAACGTTTTTGTGTTTGCTGGGATGATTATACCCTTACATCTTGGCTACAAAATAAAAAGTTATTAAATGTAATGTTTGGTTTTTAAGATGTGTTTGTTGAAGCGAATACAGATTTGGTGCGCCGGAAACGGTCTGAAAGATTTAAAAGGTGGCCTACATCTATGTGGAAGTCATTACAGATTTATTTCTGAAAATAATTAAATTGCTGTATTTTTGTTCAAATACTTTAATCAATATCTAATGCTTGCATGTAGTGCAACTGGGTATCGTGTATTTTGCACCCTCAATTCATCATGATCAGTGCTTTAATTAAAGCCTATGTGAGCTGATAAATTTGGCGGCCATTTAGGATTTGAAGGTTAAAAGTAGGTCCAATCATCAAATTGAGGCTTATTACGGTAAACTGATATGAAAAGGTGAGAAATTAGCACAAGGTTGCAGGTTTACTCAGTGGTGGCCATCTTGAAAAAACAAATTGGTCAAAATTTTTTGGTCAAAATGAGATTTTTGGTCAAAAAGTAGATTTTTGGTCAAAATGAGATTTTTGGTCAAAAATAAGATTTTTGATCAAAGTGAGATTTTTGGTCAAAAATGAGATTTTTGGTCAAAATGAGATTTTTGGCAAAAAATGAGATTTTTGGTTAAAAATGAGATTTTTGGTAAAAAATGAGTTTTTGGTCAAAATGAGATTTTTGATCAAAATTGTGAATTTTCGTCAAAATGAGATTTTTGGCCAAAATTAGATTTTGGCCAAAAATTAGATTTTTAGTCAAAAATGAGATTTTTGGTCAAAAATGAGATTTTTGGTCAAAAATAAGATTTTTGGTCAAAAATGAGATTTTTGTTCAAAAATGAGATTTTTGGTCAAAAATGAGATTTTTGGTCAAAGATCGGATTTTTGGCCAAAAATTAGATTTTTAGTCAAATTAGATTTTTGGTCAAAAATATGATTTTTAGTCAAAAATGTGATTTTTGGTCAAAAATGTGACCGCAGCACACGGCACTCCACACCCAGTTCCTGCCGCGTATGGGTGCCTACTGCACGGGGCCCTCTGCACCGACAACAACGCATGACCGCTGCGCACGACCTACCAACTCCACGCCGGGTTGCCTCTCGCCGCTGGCTCCCGCGTATGAGTGCCAACTGCGCATTCTGCACCGACTACGATGCGGGCGATATACCCGTGGCTATTCCCCAGGGCGATACCAGGCCTATAATCATGATATAATACACCAGCCGGCCGATTGTGAAACTCTACACGGGTAAGTATCAATTTATTACTATTATTTAGTAATTAGGCCCTATATTTGAATGATAATTTACAAAATCGGGTTAAAATCGGGATATAATCAGGTTGAAATCGGGTTGAAATCGGGTTGAAATCAGGTTGAATTTCGACGTTGATACAACGTCGATACAACGTTGTATCAAGGTTGATGCCCATTTGCAAATACAACGTGATTTCAACCTTATTTCAACGTCGAAATCGGACGTTGATACAACGTCGATACAACGTCAGAAACTGACCCGTGTGCCCACTGGGTAGTAAGATATTAATTAATTTAATTATGTCGTATTTACAAAACAATGAAATGTCCGCATCACATAACGACGTATTTGCCGATCACTTATACTGCGCAAGCCCAGTATATCGTATCTGCAATTTGAAGAATTTGCCGTTTCACATACTGACGTATTTGCGCAACGTATTTGCGCGACTCTTTCATTTCACGGCAAATTTGCTGTTTTGTCCTTTTCACATACTGACGTATTTGCGCAACTGTTTCACATACTGACGTATTTGCGCGACGTATTTGTCATTTGAACGGCGAAATTGACATTAGTCCTTTTCACATAGTGACGTATTTTATTTTGATATTGATTTTTTGCAGAATGAGTCATGCTCTGATAGTGATAATTGAATTATATTGAAAATATGGTATATTTGCATTACTGTTAACCTGGTTTTAATCGACAATAATATTTTAATCAAGATTATAAGGCAAATGAAAATCGCTAAATTTTCAAGTTCGATTTTCTCGAAATGCGTATTTTGCAAATACGTCAGTATGTGATGCGGCCGACGTCATGTCTCATCCTCGGGGTGAGAAGATGAGATGAGAAGATCATGGATCTAATCAGGTCGACTTCCTCAGGGCGAGAAGATGAGATGACAAGATCCTGGATCTCGTCAAGTCAACTTCCTCGGGGCGAGAAAACGAGATGACAAGATCCTAGATCTCGTCAAGTCGACTTATTTGGGGCGAGAAGGTGAGATGAGAAGATCCTGGATCTAATCAGGTCGACTCCCTCGGGGCGAGAAGATGAGATGACAAGATCCTGGATCTCGTCAAGTGGACTTCGTCGGGACGAGAAGATGAGATGAGAAGATCGTAGATCTAATTAAGTCGACTTCCTCGGGGCGAGAAAACGAGATGACAATATCCTGGATCTCGTCAAGTCGACTTCTTTGGGGCGAGAAGAGGAGATGAGAAGATCCTGGATCTAATCAGGTCGACTTCCTCGGGGCGAGAAGATGAGATGACAAGATCCTGGATCTCGTCAAGCCGACTTCCTCGGGCCGAGAAGATGAGATGAGAAGATCCTGGATCTCGTAAAGTCGATTCCTTTGGGGCATAAAGGCGAAATGAGAAGATCCTGGATCTCGTTAAGACTTCCTAAGGGCGAGAAGACACCGCGAAGACAAGATATGGATCTGGTTTAGTCGACTTTGAAGTACCGAGAAGTAGAGATGACCGTGCCAGATATCGCCCCGCCCGTATCGCCCTTCCCTAAGGCAGTCGATCGACAGTCGACAGTGAAAATGGCGTCGAGCGCGGACAGCAGTGATGGCGGCGCCTCGAGCGCAAATGAAATTCAGCCGCAGCCTAAAGCCGTTGCAGTTTTATTTGTATGGGGGATTCGGCTAGGGAAGGGAAGGGGACCGTTGGTATTCTCTTGGTCGGGCTGACGTCACAAAGGGGAAATAACCTTGTAAAACCAGTGTACGCATGTGCAGCGCATGTGCAGTTCCCCTTTCTCGAGCTGGTTGCTATGCGCGCGCTAGTGCAAAGGGGACAAAGGGGACAATGTTCCCGGATGTCCGACCGAGTGAATGGAGAGGGGGGAACTTGCAACTCTAGCAAGTGAGGTAAGTATCATTCATTAGTTATATCATGATTTTGACTAACGGGGTCGGGGATCGACGCATGGACGTAGTACAGGGATCTATACGATGATTTTATTTTTGGGTGGATCATCCGTGGCGCAGTAGCTAGAGCATTGGACTCATGATCGCAAGGTTGTGGGTTCGAACCCCATCTCGGCCATTGCTTTCCACTCAATAGACCCAAGAGTAATCATTGTACCGTCCAAAAATGGACCATCAGGCTATGATGTTTCCAAATAGACGTAAAAGTTTGTAGAAATTGACCTTGTGTCAGCTCGGCGTGATGGCAATTGCTTTAGCCGAGTTCCTTCGGGAGTTTCATAAAGACAGACAGACAGACAGACAGAAAGGATACAATTCAAATTGAGAAAATATTCTAGGTATGACTTGTTGTACTATAGGCAGAATATTAAATTCTCGATCATGAGAGCAAACTTGGGTACGCACAGATATTTGCGTCAAGCGTACTACGCAAAGACCGGCGCTTACGGCGCAAACACAGCTTTTGAGAATTGACCAATCACACGATCGTTGCTTGGCAAGAATTTAATATTCTGCCTATAGCATGGACGCACATGCTTTTGCTTGTGCGTGCATACTATAGCCTCACAGTGCTATAGCCTAGATCATGAGATAATAGCCCGATCGAGGTACTCGAGCCAGACAGAACTTTCCTCGTTTTAATTTAATAGTATCATTCAATTGTAGTTTGTAGGCCTACACTTCTTGTTGTTATTTTTATTTTGTCAGAGCCAACATGAGGTATATTTCACCAGAAACCATCACAATACCCCGGCCCCCCAACTCAACACAAAAGTTGGCAACCATGAGACTTGAGAGTTACCAAATCTTTCAAAGACCCCCTTTGCAATGATTTTTCATCAAATTTACCCCCGCTTTTCATGCAAAATCGAGGACAAAATTTGGGTAAAAACAACCCCTTTTTTGTGATTTTCAATGACTAGAATTTTAAACACCCCTTTTCAATGACTAGAATTTCAAACACCCCTTTTCAATGACACTAAATATTGACATAAAATTACCGGATTTTCCCAAGTACCCCTTTTAATTTATCCAAATTTCGCGGACAGTGCAAATTAAATACCCCCTATTTTGCTGATTTCACAGTCAAATTACGTGGACAGTCCAAATTAAATACCCCCTATTTTGCCAATTTCGCGGACCTCGCTACTGGTAAAAAAATTACCCCTTTTCCGCGCTATTTGGCAACTCTCATGGTTGCCAACTTTGTGTTGAGTTAGGGGCCTGGCACAATACTTCTTTTTTAGTGGTTTCATAAGTTTATTTCGTTTCGGGAAAGGTGCCAGCCATGATTATCTGACAAGTTGCTAAGCATGTAAGGACGAATTGGCATGTATTTCAAATTTGGACTCAGCCTGTTGGATTCCGGGGGTACTCACATTATGTCAGGCATACGGGGATGTGCCGCCCGGTCAGTTTTCCATGAGAAATCCTTAGCCAGTAGCTTTTCAGCTGAAAAATCCTTACACATGGGTCCTGTTTTTGACACTAGGCCTAAACAAAATTGTTTGATTGGCGTAAACCCGACCTACCCTGAAATTAGGCCCGACCCTAGACTTTTTTTCTTTTTTTTTGGCAAAAAAATAAATAAATAAAGAAGGAAATAAACAAATTAATTTAAAAAAAGAAGAAAAAAGATCCAAGCCTTGGCCGGGGGCCTTTATCAAATACAATTTACAGCTTTAAAAGTTGCATTGGTAACTTTTTATCACAGAGAATGTCCTTGAATATACTAAAAAAAATCCCTACCTACCTGCCCTAATTTTTTTTAGGCTAATGAAATGAAATGATTAGTTTCCCGCACAGGTGTTGGCCCTGATCATTTGTTCGTATATCCGCCATTTTGGATTTTTGCCATTTTGTGCATTTTGAAACCAAAGACCAATTTTTTTCTTCATTTTTTAAAGTCCCCAATTAATCTGTATGCAATTACCTATCATGTGAGACATGTTAATGGCTTGGCTTCGATTTAGTTTTTTTCTTCTGACAATTTTCATTTTACGGCCGCCATCTTGGATTTTGGGCTGAATTTTCATAAATTTTCAAGTTTTACCGGATTTTTAAGCCGAAGGCGATTTTTTTCTTCAAATTTTGAAGTCGCCAAGTAATCCTTGTACAATTATCGTTCATATAGTACATGCTAATTGGTTGGCTTCGACTTAGTTATCTTTTTTTGAGCTTTTTTGAACAAGTGATCGAGCGGTCTATGTACATCAGCCCCTGTGCCCGTCACATTTTTTTCAGTGAAATATGAGGTCATGATTTCATTATTCATTATTTTGGAAAATTTCATTATTGTCAAAACTTTAATTTATATGGCTATATTGTTGATGAAAGACATTTTGCAACAGATTGAGAAAAGATTTGAATTTGGTTTTTTTAAGGAAAAGAAATTTGCAATTTTTGTAATCACCAGAAACATGATGAGATAATCCTTAAATTTCCATTATTTACTACATTCTCTTAGCCTGAATCCTTCCAGACCCAGAATTGCGGCGCCTTTTATTACCCACAATCCTTCACGTTGCCTTATTCAGGGCGCGAATTCGTAACACGAAAAATTTTGGTGCACTTTTTTCGTCTGGAGCACGAAATCGTGCTCCACGAGCATGCGCAGTAGGAAACTTTTTCTCATAGTCTCCAACACCGCCAGTTTTGTTCCGCTCAAACCATGGTGGCTGAGGACCGGGTCGAAGAGACTATGTCATGAATAAGTAATGAGCTTACGTCATGGCTTGCATATTGTCAAAGTCTGGACAATCATGTTATCTGCAGCCAGCGGTATATGGACAGCATTAATAATGGGATTTTTGCGGGGAATATTGGAAAAGCAACAGTTTTAAGTTTAAATGTTTTGGTTTTAATTTACTTTCATTGCCACAATCATTATCATTCCTTAATATTCTTTTTATTATCATTATTATTAAAGTGGACCTTTTTTCCCAAGGGGTGGTTGTGAAAAGTGGACTGACTTTCTTCCTAAAATTTGGACCTTTTTTAGACCAAAAAAGCATTAAAAAATTGATTTTTGGCTCGTTACGCTCACAAATTGTGATATTTTAGGACTTTAAAAAAAAAAATACTTTTGCAAAATTAATTTTTCACTTCTTTAAAAAAAGAAAACCAATCACAAAAAGCTGTTCTCTCGACTCATAATTTTTAACTGATTCCCCAGAAAAAAATCAAGCTGTAGGCCTAGGCCTACTATTTTCAACCAGGGATATGTTGTTTCATATCAGTCCCCATTTCTACAAAACTGATAGCAGAATTTTGCCCTATGCCTTCATAAGGTTTCTAAAACTATACCAAGCAACCGCAAACAAGTTTGACAGAATGTCGGGTTTATATAAAGGGCATTCAACGTTTTAACAACAAAAAATCAAGAACTTAAAAAAAATATTTACAAATATTTTGACAACATTTAAAAATGTTTTTCTTTTTTAGTTTTTCATATAAACACGTCTTCATGACCTTTATATATAAAACCAGACATTTAAATGTTCTTAGGGAGCCCGGTTAGGGAGTGTTCATAAATTCTTTGGTGGGGGTGTAAATGTAGCTAAATGTGGGGGATCAAAAAAATATTGTGTCCTTAAAAGGGGGACAAAACCAGTCCTTAATAGCAGAGGGGGTAACAAAATTGAGGGTAAAAGTCCGGGGTAAGATGTACCAGAAGGCATGCACATTTTAATTCTTTTAATGAAAAATTGTGTTTCATTTTATAAATTCTAACATTTACAAGTTTGTGTTTTTTTACTGGAAAAATTATCACCGAATACATCAAATATTGATTAGTCCTGAAAACACACAGATACCGGCACATGTTACATTTCTTTTCATTTTATTTTTCTAACACATGACTGATACAAAAAGGATAACAACTTGATATGGTCAATATGATTTAAACAAACATCAATTTATTTTAATTGAAAAATACACTAAGAAAAGTTCATTGAAGAGATTCATCAGGATTGTCTATATAAATTATTACTAGAGTTCTCATAACAAAACCAGGTACTCACAATTAGTAGTGACGTTTCGCAACCTTACTGGCTGGTTGCTTCTTCTTGACTGAGCTGTATCCAATGCTAGCACTTGCTGTCTTAGCTGTAGTGTTGCCAGTTGATTTTTCTTGGATAAGCTGATTGTAAGCATGACTGAGAAAATAAGCCAGGGACATAATCAACAAGGCTCAAAAGGATTTGCTCCGTGAAAGAATCCGCGTCATCAACAATAAAATCAATCAGCTCAAATCAGATAAGCAAGAAAGTGTGAATAATATTGAGTCATTGTTACCTTCTAATATTCAACAACATGTCAAAACACATGTAGAGAAATCAAGTGAGAAAACATTCAAAGCTGCTAAATGCAGACAGATAAAGAAACTAGAGAGGTTGGCAGAAAAATCCCAATTAAGTGCCACTACTACTTCCCATCACAACACAGCTGAAGATGTGGACTTGGGTGGATCTCAACTCAAGAAATGGGTCATCAACCTATCCAAGTACAAACTTAGTACAGCTCAAACCAGTATTCTGGCAAAGGGGCTGAATTTTGCTCCTACTCCATCGCATATCCCTGTGGATGATTTTATCGAAGCTACAGAGAGAGCATGCACACGCTTACCTAAACCAGAAGCTGCCCAACTCAGAGCTGAAGTTGTAGGCAGTCTCAAGTCCTCTAAGCTACCCAAAAGTAACCTCAGCAAAGATGAGCAACAGGCACTCCGAGACCTCAAAGCTGAGAAGTCAATACTCATCCTTCCTAGTGACAAAGGCAGATGCAGTGTGGTCATGGATAAATCTGACTATGAAAGTAAAGTGCACGCAATGTTGGATGATGATAAGACCTATGTAAAACTAAACAAAGATCCCACTGCTAAATACAAATCTGAACTGGTGCGTATCCTCACCAGACTTAAACAAGAAAACAAGATCACGCAGACAGACTATCAGTACCTTTATCCGACTTCTGAAAGTATTCCACGGATTTATTGTACCCCAAAAATCCACAAGCCAGGAACTCCCTTAAGACCCATCGTGGACTATACCGGGTCCATAGGGTATGCCACATCTAGATCATTAGCAGATATTTTAGGACCACTGATAGGAAACACTGAACATCATGTGAACAATTTTGCTCAGCTGGCGGAAGATCTGTCAGAAGTCATGATTGAGGAAGACAACATGTTCATCTCGCACGATGTAGTTTCATTGTTTACAAACACGCCCATAGACAAAGCACTTGAAGTCATCAAAGACCGACTTGCAGGTGACAAGACTTTAAAAAAGCGGACACTTCTCAGCGTAGATGACATCATGGAACTCTTGAAATTCATTTTAACAACGACGTATTTCACTTTCAAAGGGCAAATATACAAGTAACTTTTTTTTTTTTTTTTGGGAAGCCCCGTGTCTCCAATAGTGGCCAATTTCTTTATGGAATTTCTTGAACAATCAGCCATTGCCACCGCTCCCATTGAATGCCAGCCTAGCCTTTGGAAACGATACGTAGATGACATTTTGGAGATCATCCATAAAGGAAGTGCAGACAAGCTCACAGACCATCTAAATCAGTTTGATAGCACAGGAAATATAAAGTTCACTTATGAAACAGAGGAAGAGGGAAGATTCCATTTTTAGATACTCTTATCATAAGAAAAGCAGATGGATCGGTCAAACTGTTGGTGTACAGAAAGAAAACACACACCGATCAATACCTCAATTTTCAATCCCATCACCCACTTCATCATAAGCTAGGGGTCATCAGAACCCTTTTGGACAGAGCAGATCGCATTGTTACCGAGCAAGAAGACAGAGATAAAGAGGAGGAACACATCAAGCAGGCACTCAGCAAATGTGGTTATCCAGACTGGTCGTTTGAGAGAGTCAAACAGCAGCGCACCAACAAAACCGTTAAGTCCAAACCTAAGAAGAACTCGGACGATACAAAATCTCGGGGTATGGTAGTTATACCATATGTGCAGGGTGTCTCAGAGAAAGTTCAGCGGATTCTGAAGAAACACAGTGTCTCTGCAGCAGTGAAGCCACACACCACATTGAGGAACATGTTAGTTCACCCTAAAGATAAAAGGGACATAAGTGAAACATCAGGGTGTGTGTATGAAATTCCTTGTCGCAACTGCACCCACACTTATGTTGGGGAAACAGGAAGAAGACAGTTTGGAACAAGAATGAAAGAACATCAGAAAGAATCAGATATAATCAGCCAAAGGACGTGTACCAGAGCCGCTCGGTTATCATCGGTTTCAGAACAACACAAGTCTGCCATTTCAGATCTCGTCGCAGAGCACAACCACATCATAGACTGGGAGGGGGCCAAAATTCTTCATCGAGAAAGCGATAAGTTCCCAAGATGGATAAGAGAGTCAATCTGGATCAGGAGGCGCAACGAGCAAGCTATGAACAATGAGGGGCGCAGCTTATTTTCTCAGTCATGCTTACAATCAGCTTATCCAAGAAAAATCAACTGGCAACACTACAGCTAAGACAGCAAGTGCTAGCATTGGATACAGCTCAGTCAAGAAGAAGCAACCAGCCAGTAAGGTTGCGAAACGTCACTACTAATTGTGAGTACCTGGATTTGTTATGAGAACTCTAGTAATAACTAAGAAAAGTTGCATTAATAAAAAATCAATAAAAAATTGGAGGAAATAAAACTGCTTTTAACATGAAGTACCTGATATCCAGATTACTCAGTTTAATTTTTGAAAGTTGCCACGTCCCCAACTTTTGTCCAATCTGCAACCCTAATAAACTATGACCAAAGAGGCCTAGCCAATTCTGAACACCTTTTCATGAAATTGTACATCACTCATCACTGTCAGGGCCTAGATTTCAACGAGCATCACAGAATCGATTCTCGTAATGATTCTTGTAAGATTCGGGTGCGAGAATCAAAATCTCTCATTGTATCATACAGGAAGTGCAGTGACTAGGATGGATTTTGATTCTTGCAAACCAAGGCAAAATCTAGGTTTCAACTGTGCTGATTTATACAAAGCCCTCGAAGTGACATGGAAGAAAAAAACGGGGTCTGAGATAGCCTTGAGATAGTAACTCGGGGTCCAAGATAGTAATTTGAGGCCCGACTTAGTAACTCGGGGTCTAAGATAGTAACTTGGGGCCCAACTTAGTAACTCGTGCCCCAAGATAGTAACTCGTGCCCCGAAATAGTAACTCGGGGTCCCCAAACTACTAGTCAGGGCCCCAATTTACTATCTCGGACCCGAGTTACTCTTGGACCCGAGTTACTATCTTGGACCCAAGTTACTAAGCCGGACCTCGATTTTTTTCCTTCATGTCACTTTGGGGGCTCCGTAGTCAGTGCAGTTGAAATTGCTGCTTTGGAAGTAAGGCATTTTGTGATTGTGATCCACAGCATCATCCCCCCACTTTTCTCAAAAAAAAAAAAAAGATTTTTATACCACTGGAAACCTCTGGCTACATAATGTTTATGTACAAAGAATTTCTTGCAGATTAATTTGTTTAGCAAACTTCAAAAGGCAACTACACTGGACTAATCTTATTGGATCTCCAGAAGGCATTCGACACTGTCGACCATGACATTCTATGTGGAAAACTTGGGGCCATGGGTATTGACTCGGTGGAATGGTTTAGATCATATTTGAGCGGTCGGAAGCAGATTGTCCACGTGAACAAGGTGGATTCTGACCCCCTTCCAATCTCTTGTGGAGTTCCACAGGGTAGTATCCTAGGGCCACTCCTTTTTTTGTGCTATATAAATGACATGGCCGTCAGTGTCGAGTGCAAACTCCTGCTTTATGCAGATGACAGTGCTCTGCTAGTTTCAGACAAAGATCCAAAGTGTATTGCTGATAAATTAAGTAAAGAGTTAGAGACTTGTCGTCAATGGCTTGTTGATAACAAACTTTCCTTACATCTTGGAAAGACTGAGAGTATAATTTTGGTTCAAAAAGAAAGGTGAAACAAGTTGAAGATTTTTCAGTTACATGCAATAGTAATCAAATTAAGCCTACTAATTCAGCTAAGTATTTAGGGGTAACCCTTGACGATTCGTTATCTGGGGAAGAAATTGCCCGTGATATTTTTAAAAAATCTGGCGCTAGACTGGCTTTCTTGTATAGGCATGCTCATTTTTTGAATGAAAAGTGCCGTAAAACTCTGAGCACTGCCCTGATTTTATGTCACTATGACTATGCATGTTCTTCATGGTTTTCAGGTTTGTCTGTACATTACAAGAAAAGGTTACAGACAATGCAAAACAGAGTGGTAAGATTTATTTTAAACTTAGGTCCTCGCTCTCATATTGGACAGAGAGAGCGGGATAGAGTTGGATTTCTCTCAGTGAAAGATAGGGTGATTCAAATGAAAATGAATAACGTTTTTAAAATTTTTCAGGGTACCGCCCCAGATTATCTTAATTCCAATTTCACCCGTATTTCGTCCATTCACAAATATAGTACCAGGGGTAGCTCAGTCAATTTCATTGTCCCCAAAGTCAAAGGCCAAGCATACAATACTTTTTATTTCACTGCTATTCACCATTGGAATTTGTTACCCAAATCAATCAAAGAAATTGGGAATTTGCCGCAATTCAAACGTGCTGTCAAGAAGCACCTTTCCGAACAGGCTTGGCTAGCTGAACGTGATATTATGCATCACGAAAATTATTAGGCCCTTTTTTGCTCGTTTGTTTTTCGTCTTTGTTATGTTTTGCTCGTCCTCCTGCCTTAATCATTGCTGCTGCTGCTTTATTGTTTTTGCCTTACAAGGACCCCAATGGAATTAAGCTTTCTTCGGAAGGCTTTTTGGGCTATCCTTGGTACTCATTGGTATTTATTCCATTGTCACCTCGTGCAATAGTTTATTCTGGTACCCTGAATTACATACATGTACAGTAGATTTTAAAGTATTTTATCCATAATGTGCAATCTATTGTATTTTCTTTTTGTTTGCAATTTTTGATGTATATTGAGTGCTAAATAAAATGAAATGAAATGAAATGAAATGAAGCAGAAATATCATGAAATTTGAATTACGTTCTGGTACACCAGAACAAAATTACAACAAATAATCATGCATACCTCGCAAATGCAAAATCGGAATCAACTGCAATTTTGGGAATAACCTTTTTTTTGGGATATCTACCTAAAAATGATATAAAAAGAGGATGCTAGGATCACTAAAATTGAAAATTAACATTATCTAATTATTGTCCACTGTTTAATACATACAGGTACATGTATAACCTACACCACATCCCTCTCTTCTAGGTTATTTATTATTTATTTATTACTATAATTCATAGTCTGTAAAATGGGTACATACAAAAGTCATACGTAGCTTAACAGCTAAAAGGGGACAGTTATTGGCAAGTTAAAAATGGGCGAGTAAGACTAGAGCGAGAGAAAATGGCGAGTCAGATAAGTTTTTAAAATCCCTGGTCCCTGCAGAGGTTAAAGATTGATCCCTGCTGAGAATACGGGAAGTCTCGCCATTGAGTTAAGATTTTTGGCAGACGAGTTACGACAAGTCCCATCGATGAGTTAAAATTTACGGCAAGTCCCATCAGCAAGTTATGGCAAGTCTTATCAGCAAGTTAAGATTACAATTTGATTTAGGGTAAAATGGATTTTTTTCTCATCATCATGAACCTCAACTATAGAAAAAATATTAAATTTGTGTATATCGTGGAACATTCAACTACGCTTGTTACTCCGCAACTAATCATGCTAACTACGCGCGCGTACAATGCTACTCTACGCGTCCATATTAGCGAGGCTATCTGCGTACAACTGCTTACTACGCACAGCCACGCAAAGAGTATGTTCCACGATGTACACAAATTTTTCTATAGTGAAAGCCATTTTCCATTCATCATAACGGCATTCCTGTAACTCTCTTACAGGACTTAGTGTTGCTGTAGCTCGCCGATTTGATCGTGTTGTCGTAAATCACCATTTGGACTTGATGGCTTTGCCGTAACTCGCTGGTGGGACTTTGATGGCTTTGTCGTAACTCATCTTTAGCTTACTTTGTGGGGGTAATTGAAAAAACCCACCCTAATCTCTGTGGGGGGGGGGGGTAACTTGCCTTTTCTTTAACTCACCTTTTTTTAACTCGCCTTTTTTTAACTCGCCTTTTTTAACTCGCCTAGTTACCACTGTGTCCAGTATTTGTTGACTTAATTGTAGTCCACATTATCATAATTATATATTATGAGTTCCACTGTGGTAAAACATGTTCCAAATTAATAGTGATGGCTAGTGGCTACCAGCTAGTTAGTCCACTAAACCTAATTGATAGGTAGGCGTAGGCCGTAACAGCCATATGTTGACAATGTCTTTTTCTGTCAATAGTTTTCCCCTCGAAGTTAAATTCGCTTGATTTTTAGTTGAAGTGCCGACATTCTATATGGCACAGGTGATTGCTATGGAGCATTTACCTGTCTCTTGCTTAAGCTTGTTGCTGCAGGTGGTTCCTTCCAATAAGTTCATATTTCATCTGTAAAGAAAAATAACCAAAAAATATCAATTAAAATATTTAGATTTTAATATTGAACAACCTACAGATCCCCAAAAGTGACAAAGTTGTCACCAGGGTCCTATTTCATAAAACTTAGGATTCATCCTAAGTGGGACTTAGGATGAATTGATTCTTCCTAAGTCTTGAACTCTTCCTAACTTTAGGATTGATCCTATCTTCTATATTATAAAGCAACTTAGGAAGAATATCCTTCCTAAGTTTCTTCCTAACTTAGGAAGGGGTCAGGAGGTGTCCTAACTTTAGGGGATTCTTCCTACAATGTAGAGTCCCTATCTTAGCTAAAATGTCAAAAAACCATGATTTTTGTGATTTTGATGAAAATCAAGGGGAAAAGGGTTTAAATGAGTCTAACTCCGTTATTTTTTAAAACTTGGATCTGAAACTTTGCAGATATGTCAAGGTTGATATAAACTTACCATCTATAGTAAAATAAAGTGAATCTTATATCTTTTCCACTATCTTCTGTTGTCATGGTAACATGTTTAAAATCCACAGATTTGGTAAAAAATGAGTCTAACTCCGTTAATTTTAGGAATTAAAATCTGAAACTTTACAGGTATGTCAAGGTTGATAATAGCTAACCATTAAAAGTAGAGTAAATTGAAACATATGTTTTTGTTATCTTCTGTTGCCATGGTAACGTGTTTAAAATCCACAGATTTGGTAAAAAATGAGTCTAACTCCGTTATTTTTAGGAACTCGAACCTGAAATTTTGCAGGGGTGTCAAGATTGATCAAAGCTATACATATATAGTCAAAAAAAGTGAAACATATATTTTCGCTATCTTCTGTTGCCATGGTAACATGTTACAAATCCACAGATTTGGTAAAAAAATTAGTCTAACTCCGTTATTTTTAGGAATTAAAATCTGAAACTTTACAGGTATGTCAAGGTTGATAATAGCTAACCATAAAAAGTAGAGTAAATTGAAACATATGTTTTTGTTATCTTCTGTTGCCATGGTAACGTGTTTAAAATCCACAGATTTCGAAAAAATGAGTCTAACTCCGTTATTTTTAGGAACTCGAACCTGAAATTTTGCAGGGGTGTCAAGATTGATCAAAGCTATACATATATAGTCAAAAAAAAGTGAAACATATATTTTCGCTATCTTCTGTTGCCATTGTAACATGTTACAAATCCACAGATTTGGTAAAAAAATTAGTCTAACTCCGTTATTTTTAGGAATTAAAATCTGAAACTTTACAGGTATGTCAAGGTTGATAATAGCTAACCATAAAAAGTAGAGTAAATTGAAACATATGTTTTTGTTATCTTCTGTTGCCATGGTAACGTGTTTAAAATCCACAGATTTGGTAAAAAATGAGTCTAACTCCGTTATTTTCAGGAATTCAAATCTGAAACTTTACAGGTATGTCAAGGTTGATACTAGCTAACCATAAACAGTAGAGTAAAGTGAAACATAAAGCTATACATATATTGTCAAAAAGGAAACATATATTTTCGCTATCTTCTGTTGCCATGGTAACATGTTTAAAATCCACAGATTTGGTAAAAATTAGTCTAACTCCGTTATTTTTATGAATTCGAACCTGAAAATTTGCAGGTGTGTCAAGGTTGATAAAGGATAACCATATATAGTAAAATAAAGTGAAACATATGTTTTTGTTATCTTCTGTTGCCATGGTAACGTGTTTAAAATCCACAGATTTGGTAAAAAAATTAGTCTAACTCCGTTCTTTTCAGGAATTCAAATCTGAAACTTTACAGGTATGTCAAGGTTGATAATAGCTAACCATCAAAATGTCCGTTTTCTCATTCAAAACTTCATCTACTGCATCTAGTACTTGGTCAGTACTCCACATAACAGAGGAACTGACATACTTCACTTTGATGATGAGACAGAACATAATTCACATAGAGGAACTTGAACCCAAAAGTGGGATGGCTTCTTTAATAGGCCAATCAAATTAAGGAAATTCAGGGTTTAACCCACTACTAACTGCAACAGAAACCATTTAGCGGTGCCTGGTTAAAACAGGGGGTCCAGTGGAAGCTATTTGGACCCCTTAACCCCACCTTTAGTCTGAAAATAGGGCGTCCAAACCTAAAAACAAAGGGTCCAAAACGCCAAAATCTTTAAAAATAAAACAAATTGAAAAATACCAAAAAAGTTAATTTTTTAACAATTTAATTTAATCTAATCTAATTTAATCTAATCTAATCTAATCTAATTTAATCCAATTTTATCTAATTTAATTTAATTATTTTATTTCATTTTATATTATTTTATATTATCTATATATTCCATGTCTACCGCCTGCTGAGGCTCAGTGGTCAATAATTAATTTTATACTGCCTGGAGAGGGCAGTATATCTTTGTTTATTTTAAAACCAAGATGGTGGACTCGATCTCATAAAGTTCGCGATACGGCAAAACATCTGAAGTTACTGTAAATTCTACTTCACAAATCAGTATTACTGTGTGATATATCAATTATTGAAGTAAATTAGTCCATAATTCACCATTTTAGGGGTTCAGTTGCTTGGAAAATGATGTGCATATTATGCAATTTGGGGCCTAGAATGCCGGACTTTCTGAAAGTTGAAAAATAATGACCGGCGACGATATGAACTGAAAATTGACGGCGCCCAGCCTTGGATATTCCTAAAAACAACGACTTTTTGTGGCCGATTTTGAAAATTAATGACACATTTATGTAGATAAACAGTTAACATTGTTAAATGGGAGGATTTTTTATTTCTACACAGTAAATCCGGCTGCGATTTGGATGCGTCCAGTTGAGATTTTTTGGACCCCTTAACCTCCTTGGATTTAGAAATTCAGTGCGTCCATATTTACCCATTTTCAAAATTTTGCGTCCAGGACGCAATGACGCATTAAAACGCGAACCCTGATCACCATTCATTTCAGAAAAGTATAGGCCTATTAAAGAAAATATCAAAAGTCCAAGTAGTGGAACAGTGCCTAATTTGCATAAATCCAAAAGGGCCGCTTATGCAGGGGTGAAATTTCAAAGTTGGTCAAATCTTGTTAGGGGTGGTGCAATAATTATGTGTACCCCGGGGTGAATTATAGGGGGGCAAAGATTTTTGGCAGGCCAGAAGGGGGGCAAGCATTTTTGGCAGGTCAAAAGGGGGTCAAGCGATTTTGGCAGGTCGAAAGGGGGGGGCAAGCAATTTTTGGCACAGATATTTTGGGTACCGTTTCTATATTACGCCCTAAAAAGGCGCTCGCATTATATGATAAGACAATTTAAGGTTTTACATTTGGGTTCCCAAAATCTTGCATGTATAAGGGGGGCAAAGATTTTTTGGCACGTCGAAAGGGGGGGCAAAGGTTTTTTGGCACGTCGAAAGGGGGGGGCAAAGATTTTTTGGCACGGCCAAAGGGGGGGGCAAGCGATTTTTGGCAGACCATTTTGAGAATTCACCCCCCCAGGGGTACACATAATTATTGCACCACCCCTTAGAAACCATACCAATGTTTTGCTCTCATCATAAGGATACAGAAAAAGTATAGTTTTTCCAGTCTCTGACATAAAGTTCTTGAGTTATAGGCAAACAGGTCAAAGGTCAAATTTTGGGTCCACAGTCGTTTACAATGGAAATAGCGAGCTTGTAGAAGAATTCAAATATCACAGATATACTTTTGTAGGTCCTGTGGTTCTTGAGTTGTTGTAAAGAGGGCTGAAACAACAACACTTTTGTAAAACGTACATAACTCATTTAAACAACAATAAATTAAGCAAGTTTTCAAAGCATATGATTTGTAGAATGAACTTTTGCAAAACACCAAAGTGTTATTTTTCAATAATATATTGATTCAGATAATGAAAATCAATTTTTTTGGCTGCTTCGACCAACAATACCTCATATATTAAGCTTTTCCCCTGTAACTCAAGAAATGTAGATCTGAGATAGGTCAAATTATACTACTTCTGAATCCTTATGACGAGAGGAATACATTGTGGTTTTAGCAAAAATTGACCAAATTTGAAATTTCACGCCCCCCCCCCTGCATAAACGGCCATTTTGGATTTATGCAAATTAGGCACTGTTCCACTACTTGAATTTTTGGGGACTTTTGATATGCTTTTGTGTTAGCTTTTGGGAGATGGATGCAATGCATGCAAAATGGATTCTGTTGCAATTAGTGGTGGGTGATTTGGCCTATAACCTTAACTAGTTTTTATACCAATTATCAAAAACACTAAAACACACAAAACATAATGCAACTTTAAATCATAAGTACATTTTGAAATCATTTTGTTTATTGCATAAACGTTCACATTTGATTGTTATGATAACCTTTAAGAGGAAGCCCCACCAGAGCAGTTCTGGGGTGAACCAAATCTGCCATGTTATCAAATTAATCAGTGACAAGGTTATCTCTGAATTTGACAAGGGATAATTGATGTTTTAATGTTATTGGCAATTGCATCAATTAGCACCTATCAAATTCAGAGATGACCTTGTCACTGATTAATTTGATAACCAGGCAGGTTTGGTTCACCCCAGAAGAACTGCTCTGGCGGGGGTTCCTCTTTAAAAGAAGTCTCCGGCAATCACAACATTATGCCTATATAAGAAAAATAATTATCAAGCATGAATCACATGGTTTTATTTAAAACAAACTCATAGTGACCATAAAAACGTCGAGTGCAATGACGTCTCAGTAATACAATGAAGGCGGACGACAATGGAGCACAATTAGTAACCATTACGTCATTGCACTTGGATAATTTTGGTGCGGGAATTTTGAATATCGCGTATTGAGAGCCGACTGTTTTTATTCGTTTTTATGGTCAATTATGAGTTTGTTTCAAATAAAACCATGTGATTCATGCTTGATAATTATTTTTCTAACATATAAGGCATAATGTTATGATTGCCGCAGACCCCGTTTAATAGACATGGACCTTCATGTAGTAATTCTGTGCGAGGATTGGAGGAAGACATACAAATATTCTAATCTTAGTGGCCTTAGTGTTGGATCGGGGACCTCCTACACCAGTGTCAAAGACCAATGGACCCCCTCTCAATTGACTAAGAATGAGAATAAACTATATAAATTTCTGTTTTTACTATCATCAACTGTAATGTCCAATATTTTGCCTTAATGGATAGGCCTACCGCAAATGCGCCAGCATGATTCAGCATCCACAACTCAAAATATTGAACCTGCCTTACCGTTCACACGGCTAGTAAAAACAACAATTCCTCCATCAAAAAGCTATTCAATTTTCAAAATAATACTGAGTGCCATTCTTTTACTCATAGAAAAGATAGGAGTGAAAATTTCCTGCCAAATGAGATCCTTAAGAAATCATGGTGTTGCTGTATAAAGTGGACAAATTTGCATATTTAAGTGTTTCCGTACTGTTTTTAGGGGCTGTGCAATAATTATGAGCCTTGGTGGGAGGGTAAAATGGGAGGGGGCAACACATTTTTGGCCAGCTGAAAGGGAGGGTGCGTGCAATTTTTGACAAGCCGAGTGGGGGGTAGTAAGCGATTTTTGGCATATTCATGGGGCACTAAAAAAGGAAATGCTTAAATATGCAAATTTTCCTGCTCGCTGCGCTCGCAACATGTATTTAGACCAATGAAGGTTTGAACAAGGGGGGAGGGGGCAAAGATTTTTTGGCAGGCTGAGAGGGGCAAGCGATTTTGGCAGGCTGTGAGGGGGCAAATGATTTTTGTAGAGCCGTTCGGAAATTTTATTGCACATGCACAGCCCCCATGAATGTCAAAACCCCCCCCCCCCCCCCTCGGCTTGCCAGAAATTTCTACCCCCTGGCTCGCCAAAAAATCCCCCCCCCCCCCCAAAAAAAAAAATTACCCTCCCACCAGAGCTCATAATTATTGCACAGCCCCTAATTGCTCTGCCACTTGAGAGAATATCACAACAATTTTTCATGTAACCATGGACATGAACCGTGTTATTGCACTTACCTGTAGGTGCATTTTGCAATTGTAAATTATATAACATAATTTGTAACTTTAAGTTCTAGTCCATCTTAAAGATCGTCAGGTAATATGTATTGCCATTTACTTCCAATTTTAGAGATAAATTTATCCAATCCTTATACTGATATTTATAGTGTCATTTAAAGAATTTACTTTGTACCCAGTCATGTAGCCGGGACATGTAGATTGAATAATCATCAAGAATATGATCAGTCTCTTGAGTCACAAATTGTGTTGTTTCTCCTGCAACCATGGCAGCTGCAAGGTTGATTTTTAAATCATGCCCCTGTAAAATAAGACAAAAATAGTAAGAACATATTAAAAAGTGTGAATTAAATGGAATTGAATTTTGAATTTCTTTAAATTTTAAAAATAATTTTGATTTAAATCATGGACCTGATACTGAAAAAAAAAATACAAGGTAAATTTTTACAAGAGATTTTACCCCAATTCTCCAACATTCTTCATATTGTGGATTTCATCATTACATGTAAATAAAGAGTTCTAAATTCTCTTTTATCTTTTATCTGCATGGGTTTGCTGTTGGCATTCATTATTCTACTTACCATTGACAGATCCACTGACCACTGCGTCTTTCACAGACTCTTCATAGAAATCAAACCAATCCACTTAACACATTGATAACCAGCATCAACTGCAAATCAAACACACAATTAAGCATTATGATCAGTTAATTTAAAAAAGAAATCAAACTTTATTAGGGCAGCTTCAAAACTCGACTGCCAGTTGCCCACTGGGTCATTGGGCTCAGCTTCTAATCGCCAGTGTTCACTCATGTGCTGATGTCCACACAAGCACATTTAAAATCAACGGCACATTGAAATCAAGGATTTTTCAAGATTTTAGGCCTAATAAAGATTTACGAGGCCTAAAATCTCGATACAATTCTTGATTTTACTGTTCCGGAAAAGCTACGGCACATTGATTTTTATATCACTGGAAACCTCTGGCTACATAATGTTTATGTACAAAATATTTCTTGCAGATTAATTCGTTTTGCAAAGATATCGTGAAATTTGATATGTTTGATATAATTTGTTCTGGTGCACCAGAACGAAATTACAACGCATTGTCTATGGAGCAGTGTAATACACATAATCATGCATAACTCGCAAACGCACAATCGGAATCAACTGAAATTTTGGGAATAGGCTTTTTTCGTGGATAGGCCTATGTACTGAAAAATGTCATAACAAGAGGATGCTAGGATCACGAAACACTCCTTTAAGATTATCAATTTCAATTTTATCAAAATTTTAGGCCTTGAGCCCTTGTAAACCTTTACGGGTTTAAAATTCTACTGTTGAAAAAATTTAAGTTTAAGAGGCCTAAAATCTTGATAAAATCCTTGATTTCAATGTGCCGTAGCTTTTAATTTATGGAACATTGAAATATAAAATTTTATCAAGATTTTTAGGCCTCTTAAACTTAAAAGCTTTACACCCGTTGGCGTTGGGTGTTTTTGACAGCATGAAATAAACCAAACAATTATTATTGCAAAATTTCTCCAAATCTATGCTAAGGCTACGCATGAAATAGAACCGAGAACAATATTGATCACGGGATTGAGTACGAAGTAGGAAACCAAATTTATTCCTGTTTTTTATTTATCTGGCCAGCTATCCACTGGATCGGGAGAAAATAATAAGAACCCCTTGTTGGCCTTTATTTCAATTTCGCTGACCTTTGTGTGCTAAAACACCCCTATTTTTCCAATTTCACAGACAATTTTGTCCATGGACAAGCCCTAAAAATGACCCCTTTTTCCTCGATTTTGGTAATGATCGTACGGTCAGTATTGCAAGTTGAGTAACCCCACCGGGGCTTTACAAAGCCTAAACTAAAACTCTCAATAAAATTGAAGGTGAGAATTTTAATTGATTTCAATGTTCTGTTGCTTTTACTCAAAACTTTACAAGGCCTAAAATCTCGATAACAGTTCTCATTGTACGTGTGAACGCTATCGGTGGAACAATAGTCGGGACATGGCAGTACATGCATTGCGATTGAAAAAGGTATTTGGTACTCCCTACAACTTACAAGTACAAAATTATGCATGGCATGCCTAGCCTATAAATAATATTTTAAATTACTCCCCCCCCCCCCATTCCCTATCGCAATTTACTGACTGAAAACTTCACAATTCCTGACCGATGTGTATGGTAAACTGTCTAGGCAAAAATAAAGGCCTATTCAATAAATACGAGTCTGCCGTGAAGACATTAAAAAGCTCAAGTTTACCCCTATACATTTGCATAGGGTTTCGTGTGCCTCCACATAAGCTCACAGACGCCGATTTACTTCCTTTAAAATTTCACGTTTTCTGACATTTTTATGGCCAGACAAAAGTACATAGGTAAAATAATGTCATTTACTAGCAGAAAAATGAAGAAAAATCCCCAAATCATACATATAAGCCATGATTTGAGGCAATTTACTCACCATTTTCACTTTTGTGTGCACATTGAAAAAGCGGCCATCTTGGTTTCTTCTCTGATGAGCAAACTCATGAATATGCAAATTAGCTTCTTCCACAAATACATGGCATACTGTTTTTATATTTAGGAAGAATCAAAATAGGATTCTTCCTATCCTGGGATCAATCATAAGTCCTGACTTAGGATGAATTCTATTGAACTCTTCCTAAATAAGTTAGAAGAGTTACTTAGGATGAATCCTAAGTTGAGCTTTATGAAATAGGACCCAGGACCCAAATAGTACTGGTTAAAATATTGAAGGCAAAGCGTAGCGAGCGAAGCTCTCGCGCCTCGCACTATCTTTTTAGTTGAACGCTAGGGATCGGGGAATAGGCTTTGAGGGTACCACCCCCCTAAAAAAATGGTTTTCCCTCATTTTTGACTGTAACTCCACAACTGTTGTTTGTGCTGAAATAAAATTTCCAGTGCAGTAGTTGTAGTCCTTGCCCCTATAATATACATATCTTACTTGTCACAAATGCACTATAATTTTTGAAAAATGCAAAAATAGGCACAAAATTGGGCAGGGTGTAGTACCCCCTTAAGGAGAGCAGTAGAGAGCAATGCTCTCACTCTCCTCAAAAGGCTTACTTACTGCTTACTGCTCCCTTAACCGGCTTGGTCGTCGGGGCACCACTGATGACATCTTAACAATCTCTCTCCATCTGGTCCTGTCTTCCACTGCCCTCTGTGAGGTGGCAAAGTTCAGGCCAGTCCATCCTCTTCCTGTCTTCCTCTCTTTCTTGAACCATTCACTGTACCCTGCAGGATTGTCTTTGCTAACCCGGAGGAGCGGGAGGTGTGGCCGTACCAACGTAGTTTACGTTGCCTGACTGTTGATAGTAGGTCGTCATAGGGACCGATAGCTTGTTTTACCCTGGTCCGTACCTCCTCGTTGGTCACATGGTCTTTATACGAGATATTTAGTATCTTACGGAAACACCGCAACTCCAGAGCTTGTACCCTCCTTTCCAGGTCAGCAGTCAGTGTCCACGATTCGCAAGCATACAGGAAGATGGATATGGCGAGGGTGCGCATTAACTTGATTTTGATCCCAAAGATATGTTCTTGTCATTCCACAATGGCTTTAATTTCGCCATGGCACCGGTTGTTTGTGCGATCCTGGAGAGCACTTCAGGTTTGGAGCCTTCGTCTGATATCATCGCACCAAGATATTTGAAACTGGTTACTGTGCCTAACCTTTGCTTGCTTATTTCCACAGCTCCACTGATACCGGAATGATTGTTGGTCATCAGCTTGGTCTTTTCTGCGCTTATTTCCATTCCATACCTCTGTGATGTTTGATGGAGATTGTTAATCAGGGACTTCAGTTCTTGCTCACTACCAGCTAAGCCATCTATGTCATCAGCGAAGCGAAGATTGGATGTTGCTCTGCCTCCAATGCTGACCGTTCCCTCATGGTTCTCAAGCGCATCAGCCATGATTCTTTCAAGGAATAGGTTGAAAAGCGTTGGTGATAGCAGGCATCCTTGTCTAACCCCCACTGTTGTTCGAAACCAGTCGCCTATGCTTCCATTAGCCAACACTGCACTCATGGCATTGCTGTACAGCTGTTCGATGGTACGCACAAGTGTTGGGTTGATGTTGTAGGTTCTCATAGTGGCCCAGAGCGCAGCATGCCACACCCTATCGAACGCCTTCTTGAAGTCAATGAAGACATGATATAGGTCCTGCTGGTGTTGCAGATATTTTTCACATAATATTCTAAGGTTGAATATCTGTTCAGTTGTGCTCCTACCTGCTCTAAAACCTGCCTGTTCTTCAGCGATGATGTTCTCTGCCAGAGGTTTCAGTCTGTTCAAGATGAGTCTTAACATTATCTTGCTGGGGTGGCTGATGAGGCTGATTGTCCGGTAGTTTTGACAAAGCTGGAGGTTTCCTTTTTTGGGGAGCGTGATCACTAGTGACTGTGTCCAAGGTGTAGGCCAGTTGCCTGTCTTCCAAATGTTGTTGCATATCTTGGTAAGTACATCAACAGCTGCATCACCTGCTGCTTGAACAAGCTCACCTGGAATGTTGTCTACGCCTGTTGCCTTGCCCTTTTCAGTGCGTTCACAGCAACTTCCACCTCTTCTCGCAAGATAGGCTGACTTTCCTCATTATCTGGGTAATGCTGTGGGCAGTCTAGGATAGACGGATCGCCTTGTAATTCATAGTTGTACAATTCGGAGCAATACTGTGTCCACCTGTTAAGGATCTCTTTTTCTTCCACTAGACACTTCCCGTCCTTATCCTGGATAGTGGCAGATCTACTGTTCTTTACAGTGGTTAGGTTTTTTACCAGTTGATATGCCTTTCTACTGTTGTTCTTGTTCAGGCTGGACTCCACCTCTTCACACTGCTGACCAATCCAGTTTTCCTTCGCTTTCTTAATGCCATTCTTAACCAGCTTGTTGGCCTCCCTGTATTCTCTCGCACCATCTGGATTGTATCGTTTACACTTTAACTCTCTTCTCCTGTCGCAGAGCTTCAGCACTTCCTTTGTGATCCATGGCTTCTTTACATGGCGGTGTTTGCCCAGAAGCTTGGAGGCAGTCTCAGTGAGAGCTGTGTTAAAGGTTTCAGTAAAAAGGAGTCCAAATCCAGGTCTGTATCATTCAGGCAGATCAGCGGTGCAAATTCCCTCCGACGTTAGCTGCAAATTCTTTCGCCACGTCTGGATCCTTTAGTTTCTCAAGGTCAAACTTGACCCTGATTTGCTTGGGTTTCTTGGATTTTTTCAGTCTCGTTCTGAAGGTCATCATCAGAAGATCATGGTCGCTTCCTACGTCAGCACCAGGAAAGCTGCGGGTTCTTGCAACATTAATACCAGAGCGAAAGCGCTTTTTGACCAGGATGTAGTCGATCTGGTTGTGATGATTCCCATCAGGGCTGTGCCATGTCCATCTTCTAGAGGCCTTATGTTGTCCAAGGGTGTTGGCTAGCACAAGGTTATTATAGGTGGCAAAATCCAACAATCTGAGGCCTCTGTCGTTTGTTTCTGGGTTGCAATAAGGGCCACATACATCCTTCCAATCTGGCTGGGCGTCCTCTCCTACTTTGGAGTTCCAGTCTCCCATTACTACTAAGATGTCCTTCTTTGGTGTTTCATCCACAAGTGTCTGAACGTGGCTGTAGAACGACTCCATTTCATCATCTCCATGACTTGTAGTCGGAGCATAGACTTGAATGATGGTGATATTAAAGGGGGAAGCTCTCATGCGAAGAGAGATGAGCCTTTCTGAAACTGGTTTGCAGCCCATGACGGCATTTACGGTATCTTTGTGGATGATAAACCCCACTCCATGCTCATGCTTCATTTCACTTCCACTGTAGTAGAGCTTATGAGTTTCATCTGTGCACAACTCGCCATGGAATTTCCAGCGTGCTTCACTGAGCCCGATGATATTCCAGCGATACCTATCAAGCTCATGGGATAATTCCTCTAATTTTCCATTAGGTCTCAGAGTTCTAACATTCCATGTTCCAATGGTGATGTTGTCTCTACCTCGGATCTTTGTCGCACCAGTAGCATACTTAACACCTCTGTCCTGGCTACGCCCAACAGAAGCGCGGTCATTGGTCCGGGCTGCGACCGATCCGGTATGATCAATTTACTAATTGTCATACTGTCATCAATTGGTGAATCTTAGGCAATATTACAGTTTGGCGGAGCCTATCCCTCTCCAAACCGTCGTCCTGGTCTGTCCGCCACCTGCTGAACAAGTCAGCAGGCTCACAACCCCCACCAGTCTTGAAGGTAGACCAGGGCGCCTTACCCGTTATCTCACAAGTCGGTTGTCCCCTCACACTACATGCTACACTAGTGCTACAACTATGTTATTATCTACACTACATGCTACATGCAAGATGCTACCAGGGACGGTCTCCTCCTTGTATGGTCCATCATAACAAGTATGATAAGAGACTACAGATCGTTAGCTACAGTGCCGGAACACTGTAGCAAGGGGGGCCTCAAAAGGCAGTCCCTGGTTAATCATAGTACATGTACATACCAGCTTTTTGTTGTACCAGTACTGTTGAGTTCATCACTATACATTCTGATTAAAAGCCACCATCTCCTGAAAACAGTTGCTGCAACGTAACTGTACAGTTCACATCAAGTTGACATCACTGGTATCACCTAGTTGGGAAAATTCAAGAAACAAAATATTAAAATGGAGAAACGTTTTACAAGAACAAACATGTTTCACTGTGCCTCCAGTAGTGAAATTGGGCTTCTCCATGCTGCAAGCCCCAGAGTTACATGGGAGGCCTATGTACGGTACCAATTCAAAATATATTTTTGGAAATTGTTTTACCATTTATTTGCACACAAAAGTAAACTGCGGATTTACTGTGCACCTTTTAGATAAAAATTTGATCATTGCATCTGTGTGTGACTTGTATGGCATGCGAGTTGTGTTGGAGATCAATGGTGGTGCATCCGTAGTGTACGTACGTAGCACACGTATTGCAATTTGGCATTTTGCCCATTCATGCCTAAAGGCTAAACTATGATCAGCTCATCATCATGTGTGAGATGGGAGTCAGGACTAACTATAAAAAAAAGCCCAAAATTTTCCGCTTTACAAATGTCAAATTCCGCTTTTTTCCGCCTTGTAAATTTTGCGATAAAAAATTTTCACAAAAAAAGCCTTAGGCCTACGCCTTAACATTGGAGATTGTCAATTTTCTTTTTAAGCTTTTTTCAGTTCATTTTTTTCTTTTTTTGGCAAAACTGCTTTTTCTGTGTTTCTTCCCAAATTTTGTGATTGTCCAACGCGGAAAAAAATTCTGGTCAGGAGCAGGACTCATTGTGGTCTATTGTGGATTGCGTACAGAGCTGGCGCAGCACCTTTTTGGGTGGAAATTAAGTAAAATAAAGTCCCAACTCATGCTCGCGTAAATTCACATACATTGTAAGCGTGCGCCAGTCACGCATTACGCACAAATAGCATTGATTTAAGCATTGCTTGCGACCACCTGCATGGCAGTGCGTGCATGCCATTCTACATACACGTAGATCAATACCATGTTGTTTCTTGTTACAAGTCTTATTTGTTCCACCTTATAAAAAAACGAACAAACTTAAGGTGCCCTCAAAGATCATGTTGTCCGCCCGGCGTTGTCTGCGTCCGAATTTAAATGCATGAATGTCACTCTCCTCAAAAGGCAGTCCCTGGTTACTCATTGTACATACCAGCTTTTTTGTTGCAGCAGTAGTACTGTTGAGTTCATCACTATACATTCTCATTAAGCCACCATCTCCTGAAAGCAGTTGCTGCAACTGTACAGTTCACATCAAGTTGACATCAGTATCACCTAGTTGGGGAAATTAAAGAAATAATATCTTAAAATGGAGAAAAGTTTTACAAGAGGGGCCTCTAGACTTCTCGCGTAAATTCACATATTATAGGCCAAATAAAAAAATAAACATGTTTCACGTCCCCTCCCGCTTCCATTTTTGAGGTTTCTTCAAATATATTTTTATTTTTTTAAATTCAGTTATAACTTTTCAAAAATTATGTCTAGGAAGTTGAGATGCTTTCTATAGCCTTGTTAAGATACAAGAAACACTTTAGGACGGTTTTGAGATCATTAGAGGGGTGTAACTCTCAGAACAACAAATAAAAAAGGGCCTCCTCCTTTTTCCAGGCATTTATTGTATACGCTAAAATGGGGCTAAAACAGCTCTAAGTATGGGTATTTACACCAATATTGCGATAGAAAATAAAAGGCCCCCTCTTCCTCCTTTTTTCGAAAACCCGGACGTGAAACATGTTTTTTATTTTACTTGGCCTAATCATGCGCCAGTCCTGCATTACACAACGCACAACTAGCGTAAAGCATTTATACACTCCTATCAAAGCAGCCAATCAGAAAAGTATGAAACATGCATTGAGTGTGTATATTGTGCACTCTGCGTACTACGGCAGTGTTTCATGCGTGTTCGTGTCACATAGGGTTGATTCATTTTTCGGGCGGGTTTATATTTGGTTCTAATTTCCAACATTTTTAGTGATAATTTGTTATATAAAAAAGTTAAAATCATGTGTTTTTTTCTTGTCGTGTATGACATGCGCTTATTTTGGGGGTTTGGGGGCGCCAGCCCCCAGGGTAAAATCAGGGGCAGCGAAATTGAAGGGGCTGCAAAAACAGGGGCGGCAAAAACAAAAACAAAGGGGGTGGCAAAAAGAATTAATTAATAAAAAGGGCAGAAAAAGTTGATAAAGCATACACATTTTTGAAAAAATGTTGCTATACATCAAAATGTGTTGCTTTTAGGGCGCTAGCACCTGAAATCTTTTCTTTTTTTTTTTTTTTTTTTCACTTTTTCAAACAACCGGGAAAAAAATGGGTCAACCTTTTCGGGCTGTTGAGGAAGGGGCGGCAAAATTTAATTTTCTTCAGCCCCCCGGGGTTGGGGCGGCCACGGTACGCCACTGTATGAAATAGATTAATAAACACATATTACTTAGGCCCTATTGCTCGAGAAATTAGGCAAAATAATGCACTTGCGCTGATGTTGATTCGTCTAATTTTGTCTCCCCCCTTCGGGGCCCATGCATTATACGCACCAACATCAGCGCACATGCATTATTTTGTCTCCCCTTCGGGGCTTGTGCATTAGATGTGCAACATCAGCGCATATGCATTATTGTGTCTAATTTCTCGAGCAATAAGTAATACGCATTCATAATTACCTATAATTATTGCGCCCAGGCCTTGCCGTTTGACTTTGAGGTGAGCGATCGCTCTCGCTCGCCCCCCGCCCAAAATTTCTAGTGAGCGATTTTCCACTCGCCATGGACACTAAAATATTACTCGCTGCGAATCTCACAAAATCAGCCACCGAATTACTAAGTGTTTAAAACGATTTAGAAAGGTACAAATATTAGTGCCTTTCGCGTGCATTTGAACGTGAATTTTAAAACCGAAACTCTATTTGATTATACCCCAATAAGTGTATTGTGAAAATTCAACCATTCGCGTACCATCATGCTAGCGAGTGATTAACCACTCGGCTTTAAAATCTAGACAGCAAGGCCTGGCGCTCAACTGCGTGCATGCCATATCAAATCAATTGTCATTGATACAGGTTGTTTATGACTGATGTTTTTTCGTGGCCTGATCCCGGGCCTGGCCTAGCCTACAATATATAAAAGAGACTAGAGTGAATCAGTCATGAGTCACGACACTGCTCTTGTTTACGGTGTAAAAGATGGCCTTATAAACCATGCACATTATACGTGAAAATAATTGAAATAACTTCAGCTTTTATACTTACATTGTTTACCACCAGTGCCACTGCACGCTCTGCACCGCACCGTGAATGCCGAGGCTGTGCATAGTCAGTGCATCCATGTCACTGTGGTCTGAGCGGGGTCTGTGGCGACGATCTTTCCTTCTCAAAATCAAGTTAAATATTGCGATCTGACGGTGTGCAATGGACTCAATATGTTACAAAACCACAAAAGTTTCACCATGATGACTAAAAATCGTGCAAAGTTGATTATTTTGGTTTAAAAATGGGAAAATTGTAGAAACTACTAATGGCGGACGCAACAGAAAAAAATGTTTAAACATCGGCTACCAAATTTGCTGGCAAAGAGGTTTATTCCCTGCATCGGTACTCAGCTGTTTGTTTTCAAGCTCGCTTTATGTATAGCGAACAAAAGCTACCCAAATCAGCCAAATGTTGGGCTTCAATCAGGGTTCCGTTTGTCTTTATATTCCCATGGTAGCATAATGAACGAAGAATGGGGCACAATAGTAGCTGAATGCAATGACGTAATCAAAATCTACTAAATATTCATATTTTAGCATTTTTCACTGCACCAATATTGGATTGCTGAACGATTCAGTCCTCACCATCAGCACAACCCGATGACCGTGCGTAGATGTTGAAGGACTTGGAGGATTTAGCCTAACATTCTCTACCCCTACAACTAAGAAAAACTGCTGATTATGATCACCAGGGGATGTCAGACATTTTGAGTTTCAAGTTGATTATTTCCATCTCAATTTTCAGATAATTGACTTTTTTATGAAAATAATGAAAGTTTTGGTCAAATTGAAAAGGTGATGCGGGCGGGTGACGGGAAACTAAGAATCAACTTTCATCTTATGTTACGCCAATCAAACAATTTTTTTTAGGCCTTAGCAGTGGATCAGATTTGAGCACATCGTTCTGAGTCTGACGGCGTTTTTCAATCAACCTGAATTCAATTCCCGGGATTCAATTCGATTAATTCAATCCCGAATCGCGGGCCCGAATCACGGGCCCCGAATTCAACGCCGGAAGAGTTTAACCAATTTTAACCATGGGATTAACCCCCATGTATTTTCATGTAGGTGGGTCTAGGTTTTAGGTTTTATTAACAAATACATCGCAGCCAAAGGCTGAATTGTGTACCGTATTACAAAAAATACATTACCCCTGGTAATAAATATACATAAATACAACATTATACAAAAAAAGACCAAGATGAGAAATATCAAAATGTAAGCAACCAAAAAATGACAACATTGGTTGGAGTCTGAGGAGAAAGATGAAAACCAGAGGCGAGAAAACCTACTTATTGAGAAGATGGATATAGTAGGGCACCGGGCTGTTGGCGAATCTTTCTGTGCGCATTGTCAGCCTGGAAAATTCATCATCATTCCTGAGACTCCTACCATGGACCTCCTTCCTTCTATGAGGGAGAAGCCCGCTAGTGCGTTCACAAGAAGGAAGCGACTGAGCAAATGTAAGGCAATGACTTTCCCTCCTAGTGGAAAGGGGTTCCAAGTTGCAAGTACTGAGAGCATGTTTGTGCCATTTTTCTTTCTACAGCTTTATTCAGATATGCCTACAAGTGCTAGTTTTGATATGGAACACAGCTTGCAGTACTACAATGGCAAATGGGCGTGTTGGCTGGATGTTACGTCAGATTACACACTTCAAGAAAACTGTACCAGATTCAAAATTTGTCAGTCTACAGCCCCTGTGAATAACAGTAAGTTACGAAGTTAAATTATTCGTACTTAGTCATCAGATGCTATAAATTTAGTGTGAATACGCCTACATCCAGTCAATTTGGCTACAGATTTCTTACCCAGGCCAAGTAAAAATAACTGTTTGTTTCCTGTAACATACTGAAAAAACATTGAGTAGGTAGGTATAGTAGGGAAAAAATTATTTTAGGGGGTTGTGCGTCATGAATTGGGGTATAATTATAGGAAAAGGCTGAGGCGTTACATTTTTTCATTTTTTTTCAGGATGTTTTGACCTTGACCCAGATCTCAAGAATGGAGAGGGGTACTCATTTTGTTGCTAATTTATCAGCTCAATTTTTGGAAAGTAAAAACTTCACACTTAACTTACTTCTTGAGATATTGCAATTCAAACGATGTGAAGTCAGGGGTGGAGGATCCTACGGTTGAGGCATGTGGTAAAGTATAGGGAATGTTGATTTTTAGTGCCTCACAAATATATTTTTTACTGTAACTTCACAACCCAGCAAGGTATTGAGATGGATACTACCAGGTACTGTATTGTTTTGGTATTTGTTTGAAATGTGACCAGTTTTACTCCAAGCTAAGTTCATTTGTTGCAAGTGTGATGCATTCTTTGTCATGGGTTCTAAGCTTTTCCTATGTAAGTTACTGTACTAAGTATTCATTTGTGACCAGCTCCAACAAAACCCGGAACAAGTCGCCAGGCATGTTTTTTGAATTATAGGCCTTTAAAGATGACATTCCCATAAAAAAACTAATTTTGGAATTCTTAATTTCATAGTATTTGACTTTGGGACTGAGTGGACTTTCAAATCCTTGAAAGTACTTATTAAAAAGAGTTTTATTTAATCAATAATTGACGGTTGAACTATGATAATCCCTGTCCAATCCTGTGTAAAGCAGGAATTAATTAGCCCATTACTCGAATAGCAATTTGGCAAAAATATCAAGGTATCATTTACAAAATTATCCATATCTTGAAAAGTATTGATGCTATGTATATAACTATAAGTTTGGTATCATTTTGAAGCTTATTGTCCGTGCTTACATTTTCATTCAAATCATGAAATGCCAAAATGCAACTAAACGGACTTGTTCCTGGTTTTGTCAGAACGGGTCACTCTGAAATGTTCTGAAGGTCCGTTCTTAAAGAAGTTACCCTATTGCTGTAAAAGTTTCCTTTTGTGAATGGAAATTTGATGAGGAATTCAAATAGCCACTGTTTTTTGTGTAGGGCATGAATGAAATATTGATTATGTCATAAAAATCATACAACTTTTGGACACCCTGTATCTCAGTTAGGCAAAATAACTCATCATTACAGGTTTGCTTTTTTTGAAAGCCTACAATGTTATTAGCACATATAGATCTAAAAAGGTTTTAGCAGAAAAGTTTTTAAAAATTTTATACTTTCTGAACACAAAAACGATTATTCTTGAAATTCGACCTTAAATGTTTATAACAATCATTGGCACAATCTACCATTACTTTTTTGAGTCAACTAATCTGATATTTTGTCCGCACCATATAGTTGTGCGGAAGACTCTTTTCATGCTCATTAATTCATCTGTAAAGAATTGTCCTTGAGCATGCGAAACAGGAAGATAACAAAAAGCAAGCCTCCGAATCTCAGTGTAAAAGCTATGGAGCGTAAACTGTCTCATTTGCATATTAAGGAACCACTTTAATAAGAGCCAACGCCCTTTATATCAGTTTAGTTGATAGCTGGTTTGTCATGACCTTAAAATAAACTGTAGCAGTAGCTCTTTATCCTGATGGATCAAGGACGTCACTCTAATACTCATTACACTTTATACATGTATATAGCCTGTGCCGATAAAAGTGGGACACATTAGAAATGGGTGTTTCTACAGTAAATATACCAAAAACATAGCATGGGGTAAACATAGACTGACTTTCTCAATTCCATTGGTTTATTATGGTCAATACTAAATCCTTTGATGCTGGTCTAAATGTCAAGAATTAAAGAATTCTGCAAATTATGAAATTGTTTGAATTATGAATTTTTTTTAATGAATTTGATAACGGTTACAAGTAACATTTGATGGTCTCTCAAGCCTGGGATAGATTAAAAAGTATAAATTCTTGGTTTAGAATCACACAAAGTTATATATTAAGTTTACCAAAAAGTATATTCCATACATTGTAAACTTTTTGAAAAACAGCAATTTGTTTATTTTGTGTGTCAATGTTTTTCATGTGTCAATACACTGTCATGTGTGTCAAAATACAACATTAATTTTGCATCTACTTCTGTGGACAATTTTTTCAAGATTGACATTGGAATTTGAAACCAGTTATCTCTCTATTTGGTCTCTAAACATCAGTGCTGCTGACTGCTGAATGTCATAAAACTATAAACAAAGATAAAAAAAATGTTTGTTTACCACGTGTTACTTGTTTGGGTATGATACTGTAGAAACACCCAAATGGGCTATTATGAAAGAATATGTCGTTTTTGCTTTGTTTAGGGCTAGAAACTTTCTCTCAACATGCAACATGGGTGGGGTCCAGGCAAAAGTGTGCCAGGTCAAAATCCAAGATGCCCACAAATTTCTCTGAAAATCACATTTAAGGAAGCTTGGTAGATCTGTTGCTGATGTTCGCTTCCATCCTGCCAATGGTTGTGGGTTTGGACAGTAATTGACAAGGCCAATTTAAAGTGCACATGACCAAGGATTCAAACACTTTTGTAGGTCATTGGTTCTTGACTTAGGGGCTGTGCAATAATTATGAGCCCTGGGGGGGACGGTAAAATTGGGGGGGAAAGAAATTTTGGCAAGCCGAGAGGGGGGCAAGCGATTTTTGGCACCCATTCATGGGGCGCCTTTTATATAAAACACTCTAAAAGGCTTAGGAAAACAGCACGGAAACGCTTAAATATGCAAATTTTCCTGCTCGCAACATCTATCTAGACCATTTAAGGTTTGAAAATTGGGATCCCAAAAATTTGGCATGTGCAAGGGGGGGCAAAGATTTTTTGGCAGGCCAAAATTTTTGCCACCCCGGGAGGGGGCAAGCGATTTTTTGCAGGGGGAGAGGGGGGGAAGCCATTTTTGGCGAGCCGTTTGGAAATTTTACCCCCCCCCCCCATAATTATTGCACAGCCCCTTAGGCCTATGTTGTAAAGAGCACTGAATCTAACACCTTCCTAAATTGGATTAAATATAATATGTTGTAGTGCGGCAGGTGTGTAAAAGACAGAAAGCAGAAATGACAGAAGTGGTGTAGGAGGGGGCAAGGGGAAGCTCCCACCCACCCACCCCCCTACCCTCGGAAAAGTCTTCCCCCTCTTGCCCTCCTGTGGGATGGTGGCCGCCCCGATATTTAAGGTTTTTAGTCCTTTTCGGCAATGTTTGCTGCCTCCCTTGAAATTTGTCTTGCCCCCTTTGCCCACCTTCTGAAAAAGTGCTGGCTATGCCACTGAATGACAGAAATGAGACAGAAATAGGGAGCAGAGTAATGATTTAGGGAGTTCAACTTTTTAGCACTGATTGTATAGCAAGCAATGTGTTTAATGTGACATAAAACTTAGGGTTGGGGCTACTAGGCTTGCTGCGTATGTGATAATCAGGGGTGTCTATTTTTCCGTTATTCGTCCCTGAGGTGGGGGAATAACATTTTGTAATTTGGGGAAGAATTTTACTGATAAAGAAGGAACAAATTTGACAAAAAAAATAAATTTAAAAATAATTAACCAAAGGACAAAATAATCATGAATAATATGGTATGTAAAAATTGCGCAATAGGAGCAAATGGGTAGGACAGATGTATTAGTATGGCACTACATGACCAGCAAGGGGATGATCCATGAGCCACAAAATCATTAGAGAAGCCTTACAGCTTTCAGCTAGGTATGGAAGATGTATAATTAGTAAGGCAACCATGATCAGAAGGGTCAAGGGAACCTGGGGAAGATTTGGGAGCAGTTTGAGCCGATGCAGCTAGGGGAAGATGCATTAGTAAGGCAACCATGATCAGAAGGGCTCCCCCAAAGTTATAACAGCTCATGGATGGTCCTTTTACTGGTAATGGCTGCCTTTTAACATCTTCCCTCCCCTGGCCCCAAGCTATCTAAGGCTCTCACCGTTCTTGGCCTACCCGGGTCCGAATTCACGGGTCAAAGTACCCGAAAAACGCAAAAAAAAAAGAAAAATTACAGTTATCCTTAATATGCAAACCACAAACTAATATTACCTCTTCATTATTATAAATGCATGGAAAACCAATGCCTTTATAATATGTGATAGATGAAGAGGTAAACATTAGTTTCTGGTTAACATATTAAGGATAACAAACTGTAATTTTTTCGTAATTTTTTTCCAATTTTTATTTTCAAATTAACTGTGAATGATCCTAATGGGGATTTTGGCATTTCAGAATAGGTCCAGTGGTTCTCCAAAGTCGCTGAAAACTTTTAAAAAAATTGGTTTTTTTTTAATTAAAAAAATTTTTATTTTTTTATTTTTCGTATTTTCGGGTACCCGGATTCCCGCCCAAAAATTCATTTGGGTACCCGGGTACATAATTACCTGTTAGTTGAGAGCCTTAAAGCTATCCATGCTTCCCCAAGGCTATTACCGCTAAAAACGCTCCCAGATCTTCACCAGGTTCCCCTTTACCCTTCATAACATGGTTGCCTTTATTTATACACTACTCCAAGAAATTAGAGGAACGTCTATATTTCACGTTTTCATCAAAGATAAAACTTAAATACATTGAAAAACTGGTTCAACTTCATTGCAGACAAATTCCATTGTTTGCTAGACATAATGACTAATGAAAAAATGTGTTTCTCCAATCAGCTGGTCCTCAGAGTATCGGAGTGTCCAATTGTCAAATTTTGGAATTATTTTTGCTTACAAAAGGTTCTCCAAACTTAAAACAGTTTTGAAATCAAAATCTCCACAAATCATTCTTAAATGGTGCCTAGTAATGGGTATGACCTCCTCGGGCTGCTATACACTCTTCACAACGCCGAGGCGTGCTCTGGATCAGGGTGCGGAGAGAGTCCTGAGGAATGTTCATCCACTCTTCAATCAGAGCATCTCTTAGTGCCTGGACATTGTCTGGAACTTGTTGCCGTTGTCTTACCCGTCTACCAAGCATGTCCCAAGCATGTTCTATAGGATTCAGGTCAGGTGACCTTGCAGGCCAGTCGAGAGTCTCAATTCCCTCATTGTCCAGGAAGTTCATCACAACACGAGCGATATGTGGACGGGCGTTATCCTGCATAAGAATGAAATTTTGACCAAAAATTATTGCACGAGCAATGGGGACAACAACAGGTCTCTGTATCTTACACCCGTCAGTGAGCCTCTGTCTATCACAATATGGTCCGTACGTACGTTCAAAAAGATCCTTGCCCAGACCATGACGGACCCACCTCCAAAATGATCAACTTCAACAATGTTACAGTTAGCATACAGTTCTCCTTGACGTCTCCATACCCTCACACGCCTATCATTGGTGGAAACAGTGAATCTGCTCTCATTTGTGAACAGTACTGGGGTCTAATCACCATCTTGCCAATGTTGGTGATTTCTGGCAAAGTCCAATCTGGCGCTGCGGTGCCGTGGGATCAAAATGGGACCTGTTGCAGGTCTTCTAGCGTTCATGCAAACGACTCCTTACTGTTTCATTGCTCATACGCACACCAGCCCCTCTGCGGAAGTCCATATTTATGGATCTTGCTGTACTCTGGCGGTTCCGACGAGCAAGCAACTGGAGATAACGGTCTTGCCGGGGGGTTGTGATACATCTGCGGCCTTGGCCTGGTCTTCTGCCATACAGACCATCTTCCAGGTAGCGATGATATGCACGATTAATGACACTGGGGGATACCCCAAGCTGTTCAGCTGCATAACGCTGTGTGTGACCATCTGCAAGCATCTGGACAACCCTAGCAACCTCAACCTCGGTCAATTCGCCATTAACAACATCCCACATGCTCAGAAGACTGAGCGGTACCAGTAGAAATTGGATTAGCATGTTGGAATAAAGAAATCTGAGAAAAGCTTATGGAGTCTGCTTTACACAAAATCAGTGCTTTGAGTGGACACATGTATGTCCAAGGCCGTAAGTCCTTGATGACATGTATGATTTCACATTTGACTGTTCAGTATTGCTAAGATATACAATAGGCTACACCTGGTATACAAATGACATGTCCTTGATGCTTTCTGTTGATGCAATACCCAGTTAAAGTTATTACATAACCTTGTTCCTCTAATTTCTTGGAGTAGTGTACATGTCCATGCTTCCTCAAAGCTATTACCAATTTTTTTGCACTCATTGCTGTAGCACCTTTTACAAAATGTGCTCTTAAACTGCTTAGCCAAATGTTTCGGACATGTAGACCCTCCCTCGGGTCCATGGAGAACGACTGGTAATGTAGATTATATAACATTAAAATAAACCCGATACATGGACCCTCCGAGTCTGTAGACAATTTGCCTTCCACTTCCCAGCATTTTGTGGGAGTTCACTTTTACTGATCCTGGGTCAGATGAGTTTTCTATATATCACGTCTATGGTCTCACTGTTTTGCCGTTTGTGTAAGCGGCAACTTAGCCTGACCAATCAATGTAGATCTCAGCAAGCAAGGCGATATTTGAAGTGGTTTTCATTGATATTCTATTGATCATAACCAACGCGCGCAAAATGACAATAGAACTGTGTCGTGCATGTTATGTGCCTACCATATTTGAATTGGCAATGGGGCCGCTGGGCTATGATAATTGACGCCACAGTAACGTTACATAGCTTGAAAATTATTTGGAAGGGACTTTTCCATTGAAAATAAAACCGTCTTGGATTAGGAGAGCTATTATAAAAAAATAAACAAGTTGGTCTGTAGATTAATTGAGTTTTCGTCGACACACAGTGCTCCAGGAGCACTAGTGCTCCAGGAGCACTATAACTTTGTTGCTGGCAGTTAGGGCTTACTGTAAAAGTGGTAATTTTTGTGCGTGTAATTTTTCGCGCTTTGCCTATTTTGAACTACATTGCTTGTTTTTAATTTCGCGATTTTGAATCTTCTGACATAGACCTAGACATTAAAAGAACATATCGCGTGTTTTTATTTTCGCGGTAGCTGTGTTGCGTGCGAAAATTAATGTAATGAGAAAATTTCCACTTTTACAGTAGTGGAGCATGGTGTGTGGGTATTAATCTGTGGAGTGAAGGGGAAGGTGGTTTTAGCTCTAAGTATTTACCCAGAAATGGAACCGAGACAGTCTATTAAATATGCAGAATTTCCTGCTCGCTACACTCGCATGATATATCCGGATCACATCAGTTTATGTAATTGGGTTCCCAAAAAAATGACATGCCGGGGTACTATATTTTATGATAATGATGATTGTACTAGAAGTCTCTTTTGCCTGCTCTTTGGAGCCTTGCAAATGTATTAAGTTATGCTACTCTGCGCATAACATATTCTCAAACGAAACCCACTCATATCGGGAATTAGCTATACTTTGTTCCAATATCATGATTATCTACCAAAATTGGAACAAGCTAAATCCGTTGCTACTAAACATACAGCTAGCAAGAAATTGCATTGGAGATTTTCAGCTAATTAATTTAATCTTTTATATTTGACTCTTAAGGCAAGAAATTGCATTAGAGTTTTTTAGTTCATTTTATTTGTAATTTTAATCGGACTCTTGAGGCAAGAAATTGCATTAGAGTTTGGAATTTAGTTACACATTTTCTCAGAAGTTTAGTTTAATTTATTATATCAGCATAGCATATAAGTTAGAGAATTCAGATACAGCCTAGAAAGTCATGGTATTTTCGCCACGTTAATTAAAAATGCAATTACATATTAAAAGCCAACATGACATGAACCGACAATCTTTTCACAGTTGATCAATCAATATAATCCGCGGCTCCGCGGGTACCGTCAATTAGATCAAAGCACAAAGGATGATTGACAGGTTATTGATTGACATGTCAATTAGTATACAAGTTATACTTGTAATAAAATAAGGTATTACAAGTTAGTAATTACCAAGGAATTTCCAAGTTGGAAATTGTATTTATATAATTAATATATTAAAAATATCCCATAGTTTGGGATTTTATTTTATTTTATTTTTAATTTTAACTATCATCGCCTATGACATTTTCCGACTGGAGGCAGGTTCTGTCCGGGACCTATTTCATATTTAATTTCATTTGTCATATTAGAAGAACCCTTTGTACCTCTGCTGTCATTTATTTAGTGATCCTCCCATTATCATGTATAATTACCATCAGCCATACTTTCATAACTAGTCTTGTTCACTTGATATTTCCTGAATTATTATTATTGCAGCTATTAAATAGTCATTTGCCAGGCAGTCCTTTTGTCATAAATAGAACCCTTTGCCCTCTGTTGTAATTTAGATCAAGTCTCCCTTATATACTTTCATAACTTATTCACTTATTTTTCCGGAATCATTATCATAATTGCTGCTATAAAAAAGCCATTTGCAAGACAGTCCTTTTTGTCATAGAAAAGTGAAAACACGAGTCAAATAGACCTAAATAAAAAATAGGTAATAGATAACGATAAATAAAAACCTGAACAAAAGTTAAAATCTGAACAAATATAAACTTATAATAATAACTTTTCTCTAAATAAAGTTAAAAAGATAGAACCTATATAAGTATGTTAACTTGGTTAAGGGAGGTGTAATGAGCGTGAACCTGGTTTGGATTCCAGAGGGAGTGTGTCTGTAACAGACACAGCCACCAGAAAAGGACCAGCTCAGATCGCGCACCAAATAAGTTTGAAGTCCAGAAATTTCTTTTTTTCTCAGCCTTGAAAAAAATTGGCAGAGCTGGGACTCGAACCCGAGACCTCCGTGTTGTAAAACCCAGTGCGTTACCACTAATCCAACAGAGAATTAGCTATGAGAAGTTTGATAGTAATCCTTGATATTGCTGAATAGAATAAATCAATACTGATAGGCCTATTTATCTAATGTACGATGCTATTCAAAATTAATAGACGTTCCATAGGGGCCTGTAAACTAGGAATATAATGTGAAATGACTATCAATCGATCAATCAATCAAGTTTTAAAGTTATCAACAATCAATCAATCAATAATAAACCGATGTATCATGGAATATTACTAATTACTAACTAATATACCAAATAAATAAATAAATAAATAAATAAGTCAGTAAATAAATAAATAGGCATGGCCTAAATAAATAAATACATAATGCAGAATGCAGTTAATTTTCTGCTATACACGCAAAGGATCTGTGCCTTTAATATGTCCGCGCCTAATCAATAATGAGTCTTTCACCATGCTCACACACCATGTTAAAAACTGTATCCCTGTAGTATTATCTACTGACCAGTTCCTAACAACTCAATGAAATGGATGCTATAACGTACCCAATGAAGTGAACATATCAAGGTCATATCAGGGTGGTATACAAAGAATGGTCAAATGTCAACGTTTCCAAAGAAGTATAGTAATAGATGTAGACGCAAACTTTCGTGCGGGAAACATGAACACATAGTCACTAGTCGTGTGGTTGTTATGATATTTGATACGGCGCTGAAGTCTAAAGCTATTTAACAAAACGGTTCCAGATCCGGTTTTCAGACGACAATGTGTGTGTTGGTACAAGGAATTCAAAGTCATTTTATCATCAAGTGATAGAGGAATACGAAATTTATCGTGAGCCAATCTGTATTCTGTTGCCTGCAAAAGCCGACGATCAGGTAAAAATTCTAAAAGCAGCGTGACTAGATATTTGCGTTAATTTCATGATACGTGTAAAAGGCATTGAAAACGCCAAATTGCAGTCATGAAATATATAATATTAGTAAATCACCCAAGCGAATGTTAACGTAGGTACGTGGAAAAGAACTGCAATTACAATAACAAACTATGTGCCTAAACAGTTGTCTTTGGCATGTCGCTTTTTTGAAATATCACAAAAAATATCAAATTTTGGAAAAATGCCCTAAAATTTAAAATCAAGCACGAACCTTCCAAAATAAATATATATTAGCACTCGGCGGCCCAGTCACTACCTGCCGCTGTGATTTGGGGTAACTCGTTGCTTCCCCTCTCCAGATACCTGTACTGCAAGTTCGCCCATACCCCACGCCTTAAGATCGGAAAATCCAAAGCTTATTTGATGGATTACACGGCACAAGTGACGAATGCAAGGACAATATTTTTACCCCCCCCCCCCCAGTTGGCATGTTCGCATAATACTTCCCCTAAAAGACGTCTACGTGAGGTCAGAAATAAGTCACCAAAATGAGTGATTTTAACGCGCGATTAAAATTCTCCGAACTTTGAAGGGGAACTACTCCCTCGCCCCCATTTAATGCCTATTGCAACACTCTCCAACGTGCAGTGACCTTTTCCGCCTAAAATAGCCCCTGAGACCATTAAAGGTTTATCTCTATCTCTATGGTTTAGTCGGCATGGAAATAAACATCACGCCAACTTGATTGGTGTTCTCGCGTGCATAACGGGATTAGTTGATTGTGTCTTTGATTTGTTTCTTGATGGCTTCCAGGCTTGGTAATGTGACGGTGGTTTCAGTAAGTCTGTTCCAATCTCGAGTTGTACGAGAAAAGTAGGAGAACTTGTATATGTTGGTGTTGGCAGATGCCTCTTGGAATTTCTTGTTATGACTACCTCTGGGACTACGGTCTACTGCTGGAGTGATGTACTGGTCTTTGTTGATCCCCACCAGGTTATTGTACATTTTAAACATCATATGAAGGCGACTTTTTCTTCTTCTTTCTCTCATTCTAAGGCAGTCAGCATATCAGTCACACTACTCTGCTGCCCATAGTCGTTCATACAGAAGCGTGCAGCTCTTCTCTGGATCATCTCCAACTTTTTGATGTCTTTCTCATTGTGGGGATCCCATACTACGCTACTGTACTCCAATATTGGACGCACAAGCATTTCATATGCTGTGGTTTTCGCTTATTTGGTGCAGAACCATAAATACCTTCTCAGAAATCCAATGGTCCTGTTGGCTTTCTTGATTATTTTGTCTCTATGGGCATCCCATTTGAGACCGCTGTCCAGCTCTTCTCCCAGATAAGGATGAGATGAGACTTCTTTCAAGACTTGACCACAGAAGCTGAAGCTTGTTGTTGGAGGTTTCCTCTTGTTGGAAATTTTCACGATGTAACATTTTGCAGGGTTAAACTCCATCAACCATTTGTTCTGCCATTTTTTGAAGCTTTGAAGCTGACAAAGGTGTTCTTCAGACTTTCCCGATGAGTACACAAACAATCATCTGCAAATAATCGTGATTTGCATTGGAGATTATCTGGTAAGTCATTGATATATAGTAGAAAGAGCAGTGGCCCTAGCTCTGTACCCTGAGGCACTCCTGATAGAACTGGTACTGGTACAGATGCCTCTCCGTTGCAAACAACTTGCTGGGTTCTCCCAATCAGAAAGTTACCAAACCACTGGAGTAGATTACCCCTGATTCCATAGCGACGGAGCTTGACAAGTAGTCTCTGATGTGGTACCTTGTCAAATGCTTTTGAGAAGTCAAGTATTGCCATTTGTGTTGTTTCACCAAGATCAATGCTTTTCGCCAAGTCATCTGCCGTCTTGATCAGCTGGGTTTCCGTAGATCTTTTAGCACGGAAGCCATGGTGATTATCAGATAAGATGCTAAACTTCTCCAGATGTTTCATGACGTGGGAGTGCACTATATGCTCCAGCACCTTGCATACTATGCTCGTAAGGGATACTAGCCGATAATTTTCTGGGTTGGATTTATCCCCTTTTTTGTAGATACTGGTGATGTTAGCCTCTTTCCACTGGGTTGGTACAATTCCTGTGTCTAAAGACGATTGGAACAGATCAGTCAGAATAGGTGCCAGCTCCTCAGCAACAGTTTTTATTACCCAAGGTGGAATCTCATCTGGTCCTGGCGCTTTGCAAGGCTCAAGATTCTTTAACAGCTTCAGTACTCCATCTTGATTGATAATCAGCCGGTTGATGTTGGAGATATCACTTTCCAATTCAGGGACTGATGACGGGTCCTCTTGAGTAAATACACTGGAAAATTGCTCGCTTAAAGCCTCTGCTTTCTCCTTGCTGTCACTGATGACCTTATCATCAATCTTTGGATCTGCTACACCCACATCATCTTTGCGGAGTTTTTCGATGAAGGGCCAGCAGGATTTGTTGTTATTCTTCAAGTCTTTGTCAAGCTGGTCTGAGACATGAGATCGTCTAGCTTTATTGAGTTCTGTTTTGAATTCTTTCTGAAGGTTCAGGTAAATTTCCCAGTCACTGTTTTCCTGTTTTCTTAGCTTTGTTATATGCCCTCTGTTTCTTGCGACTCAATCTGCGACGTTTCCTGTCAAACCAAGGCAAGTTAAATCTGGACGAGGTAAGGCGACTTGGTATGCGTCTTTCCATAGAGTCCTTCAAGTCTTGTTCAATCTTCTCCCATTTTTGTTGGGGTGAATGGAGCGATGAGTTGGCAAAGTATACTTGTTGGAGATTCTCCATGTCTTCCTTCAGGCCAGCAACATCAGCTTTAGATCTAATGAAGACTTTCCTTTTAGGGATTCTTTTACGCTGAATACTCAGGTTGAGTTTAGCAACAACAATGTCATGATCACTGATTCCTCCTTCTACTGACACTTCACTAACAATATTTGTGTTATTAGTGAGTATCAAATCAAGAGTATTTTGTTTTCTGGTTGGTTTGCGAACAAGTTGTTCAAGACCGTGCTCAGTTATTACTTCCAACAGTTTATCAGCAGTTCTTTTGCAGTATTGATGGTCTACTTTGACTGCAGGTAAGTCCCAGTCGATGTTAGGCTGATTAAAATCACCTGCGATGAAGATGTCGCTTGATGGAAATTTATGATCCGCTGGTATGGGTGAGGTTACACACTATCACGAAGAATAAAAATTTCACAAAACACGGTGAACAAATAGTCATGTATATACTACGGTGGCTAATTTACAAATGTACTTTACACATCAAGCGACAAATAAGTTGGATAAAATAGAGTTTCTTCTTCGTTCTTCACAGGTTTCATCTAGTCATATGATTTCACAAGATTCACAAAATACATTGCACCAAAACACGTAGTTGTACTCCCTATCACTAAGTACGGTGGCTGCTAATGGAGAAAGTCACAAATTGCACATCAAAAAGTAAGCTGGATATAAATGGTTTCTGCGCGTTCCTCTCAGGTTTCATCTGTAAATTACACACGTTTCACAAGTTCACAAATCAAGATTGCACTAAGACACTCAGTCGTACTTCACAGTCCACTAAATACTAAAGCTGCTGGCGGAGAAAATCACGAATTGCACACACATAAATACAAAAACTGGATAAAACTTTTAAAAAGTATCTTCTGGTTCTTCTGTCTTCTTAATTGCACACGTTGAAGTTCAATGCCGATATCATAATAAACAAAATATTGCACAAAATCACAAGTTCATGTTCAACTGCACGTACGTACTATCTAACATGTCTAAACTATCATGAAACGATGAGCACACACTTATTTATAAAGCTGATGTAAATGTTCCAAAATGTAGGTGCCAATACATAATGATGAATCCCGGTGATGAATACACAGATGATGAAAAAAGAAATTTCTACTTCCCTTTATTGCTGCACACTGCTTGTAGTAGTAAAAACGTTGAAGATCCAATGTGGCCGCCACTTTCCCGCCACTGGTTAAAAACACATAAAGTCCACCAAACTAGCACAAATATCACCAATAATATCACGAACACCACACTAAACAATGTAGCAACGAGAATGGTTTCCAAACACTTGTAGTCGTGCACTATAGTTGAGCTCCGCGTTGAATATCCAATCCTCCTATTCCTTACTCCTCCATGTAGATTCCACGTATGTCTTCCGAATTCGCAGGGTTTTAAAGATGCTGCTTGAGTCCTCCTCGCTGGTCACAAATAACGTAAGATATCTCACAAAGTTCACAAATTCCACCCAAGATTCACAGCAAAATTGGTTAAGAAGAGTTAAAAATGTAAAATGTTCCAATAAACATCCAAAACGAATGAAATTAAAGGGGGGAAATTTAGGTTAAAATGTGGAGCTCGCAAAGGGCACGTCATGCACGCTGAGCAGCCAATCTGTGGTGTGCTATTGCCGTACATATACAAAGCAATTTGTAAATTGGGATTCCAAAGATTTGGCATGCGCAAGGGGGGAGACTTTTTGGCAGGCCGAGAGGGGGCAAATTAAGCGATTTTTGGCGGGCCAAGAGGGAGAGCAAGCGATCATTTTGGCGAGCCGTTTGGAATTGTAACCCCCCCCCCCCCCCCCTGCGACGGGACTCATAATTATTGCACAGCCCCTTATCACGCCAAGTCGAAAATAGATGTCGACATGGCGAGATAAATTATCACACCAAATCAACTTAGTAAACAAGGCGGTTCTCGAGCCACGAGTCTCGCCTGCTTTCATGACCGCCTGCTTTCGATGTCTAAGTTGTGGTACTGAAATGAAGACAATAGTATTTAAAAAAGCCAATGCAAACAGATCGTTAAATATTAAGCGTACTGAATTTATATTCACGTGTCGGCATGGCAATAACTCGCCATGCAAGGAAGAATAAAAATCCCTTTAAAGGTCATATTTACGGTGTACCATGAGGGACATGAAAACTTCAATCAGGTTTTTGCAAACTTCAATCAGTTTTTGCAAACTTCAATCAGTTTTTGCAAACTTCAATCAGTTTTTGCAAACTTCAATCAGTTTTTGCAAACTTCAATCAGTTTTGCAAACTTCAATCAGTTTCTGCAAACTTCAATCAGTTTCTGCAAACTTCAATCAGTTTTGCAAACTTCAAACACTTTTCGCAAACTTCAATAGTTTCTGCTAACTGCAATCAGTTGTTGCTAACTTCAATTGTTTTCGCTAACTGCAAACACTTTTCGCTAACTTCAATTGTTTTGGTAACTTCAATCAGTTTTGTTAACTTCTATCAGTTTTGCTAACTTCGATTGTTTTTGCTAACTTCAAACAGTTTTTGCTAACTTCAATTGTTTTTGCTAACTTCGATTGTTTTTGCTAACTTCAAACACTTTTGCAGGGACAGAGTACTGACATGGATGGGGTGGAACTACCGGTACATAAGCTACATTGAAGTTACTTAGGCCCTACTTTGGTGAGGGCATCAGGGGGCATGGCTTCTGAGTGTAAATGCTCCTTTCTGGTTCTTGCCACTGCCGGCTCTAGGGTCCAGTGGTGTTAGAAGGGGGCAGGGTGATGTGGGGGAAGGCCCATAACCAGGGGGCTGGGCGGACGCACCCCCAAATGCCCCAAAGGAACCCCCGTTTTTACCTAAAAAGTCTCCAATCGGAGTTTTTTTTATGCCTTTTTGGTTCAAAAAAGGTCCAAATTTTTGGGGGAAAATCCACTTTTTCAAAATCCGATCCCCTAGTCCAAAAATTTTGAAAAAAAGTCCACTTTTCAAAATCAGCCCCCCCCCCTAAGGCCTGGTTACGGGTCTGGGGTCCGGGGGGTCACTCCCACTGTGGCCTGTACACCATCCGCGATATTAATAAAAACGCGTAGTTTTTCGTGGGTATGTAGGCACGATACACGCATATCGTGTTTATAGGGTGTCAAAAACATGAAAAATTGGAAAAAATGGTAGCAAATTGCAATTGCTAAGGGGTGGTGCAATAATTATGTGTACCCCCGGGGCGGTGAATTATAGGGGGGGGGCAAAGATTTTTGGCAGGCCAAAAGGGGGCAAGCATTTTTGGCAGGTCGAAAGGGGGGTCAAGCGATTTTGGCAAGTCAAAAGGGGGCAAGCGATTTTTGGCACAGATATTTTGGGCACCGTTTCTATATTGTGCCCTAAAGAGGTGTAGGAAAATGTTAGGAACACGTTCAAATATGCAAAATTTCCTGCTCGCTGCGCTCGCATTATATGGTAAGACAATTTAAGGTTGTAAATTCAGGTTCCCCAAAATCTTGCATTGGTAAGGGGGGGGCAAAGATTTTTTGGCACATCAAAAGGGGGGCAAAGGTTTTTGGCACGTCAAACGGGGGGGGCAAAGATGTTTTGGCACGGCCACAGGGGGGGCAAGCGATTTTGGCAGACCATTTTGAGAATTCACCACCCAGGGTACACATAATTATTGCACCACCCCTAATACGTGGAAATGAAATTTAGGGCATGGTATTTGATGCAAGGAATAAAATCCCTGTTTAGGGTGTGAAAACAGGCGCGTGTTACCTGTTTAGGGTATCGTTTTAGCCAAGGGTTAAATCCTTGTTTAGGGTGATTTTCAAAAGTTGATTATCGCGGATGGTGTACAGGCCACAATGGGAGTGACTCCTCGGGTCTGGGGGAGCACCGTCAGGACAGAAACTTTACCTGGTTTCATTTGGGGGGTGTGGGGGCATGGCTACGAAATACATCCTGACCCACTGCCCCTATGCGCGCTACTCATTTGCGGTGCCATGGTGGGATTCCCCGGACAGAACCCCTGTTCCCCAGTAAAAACCCAAAATTACGAAAATTTTCACTTTTTGCTGCAATTTTGCGCAATTTTTGTTGATTTCGCCCGCCCCCGAAATTCACTTTGCCCCCCCCAAAAAAAATATTCATGGCACCGCCACTGGCACCACTTACCTAGTATCATGTCAACGAAAATTTGTACTGGGGTTTTATAATTACAGAAGTTTGCATGTCCCTCATGGTACGCCGTACCGTTTGTCTTCTAAAGGGGTTGAAGTTAACAAAAACAGGGTTGGAAGTTAGCAAAAACAGGGTTGGAAGTTAGCATAAACAGGGTTGGAAATTAGCAAAATAAAAATTCATTTAAAAAAGGAATGGGGCGCCCAAATTATGTGAGCTTGGACGTGATATGGTGAATTCCATGGCATGGTGTTTAGATTTGGTCCCGGGGATTTGGTATCATTATGAATTTTTACTAGGGAAGAGTAGAAGATGATCAAATGCAAGAGAAATGTATTTGATTGGGGAAGGTGTATCACAAGCTATCACAGGACCGTTTTGGATGAAATAAATTGAATTGGAATGAAGCTGTCGTGTCAATTTGCGATTATGTGGGGTGGGGGAGTTCAATTTTGGGGCATATTGCAGTGATTATATTGCTTTGGATATTGAATATTGTTGATTTCGTTATGCAGGGGGGTATATGATGGATAGTATAGAAGAGGATCTACCCTATGTTGACCAAAAGAAAAGTTTTTATGAATGTATAACGTCTGTGATACATATACATCATAACGTCTGTGATACATATACATCATCTACTTGCTAATACACTGAAAATCTAATAGAGATGAAGGATAAAAGACAATTACAGAACATTCATTCTTCATAAAAGTAGCTATATGGGTATACAATGTTTACAAGATAAGAACGTTAATGTTTTGTACATGAACGTAACATCTTTGATACATAGTTGTTAACACACTGAAAATCTGAGGTTTGAAGTTTGCAAAAAGTGATTGAAGTTTGCAAAAACTGATTGAAGTTTGCAAAAACTGGTTGAATTTTGCAAAAACTGGTTGAAGTTTGCAAAAACTATTTGAAGTTTGCAAAAACTGGTTGAAGTTTGCAAAAACTGATTGAAGTTTGCAAAAACTGATTGAAGTTTACACAAACTGATAGGTCCCATGAGACATGCTTGGTAGGGGCTGGGTCTCAACCTATACATACACAGCAATGATAGCAGCTAGGTCAAGGCTGCTTGAGGCAGACTCCTCACAGAGAGAGAGAGAGAGAGAGAGCAAGTTGTGCATGTACCTACTACTCTTAGTACCTATATTTAGAATTATGTAAATCAGGCAAACTTAAACACCCGGGGGGGCACATCAAAAAATTTTGGTGGGTATGCTCCCCCAGAATTTTGAGGTGGTGGGTCTTTGGGAGCTGACAGCGTACCGGTAAAAGGGGTCTTTCGGAGCTGCGAACCGGGCTGTGAACAAGTAAAATGGGGTCTTTTGGAGCTGCGAAAAGTCAAAATCAAGGGTCTTTCTTGGCTTTTTGGTTGAAAATCGCCTGAAAAAACAAGAAATGTGAGGAATGAGCACTTTTTGGGTCTTTTAGAGCTGAAATTATCAAAATCAAGGGTCTTTCGGAGCTGTATTTTGGTCAAATATAGGGGTCTTTCGGAGCTGCAGAAACCCAAAAGGGGGTCTTTCCGGGGAGCATATCCGTATGGTCATTTGTGTTGAGTGCCCCCCCCCCCCGGGCTTAAACAGTGACTAATGTTCCTCATAATCTGCTACCAAAATTGGATAACTGTCCAAGAAGCCACCGAGTTATCAGCACATTTATTGATGATTTGATCAATGACAGAATGAGTATCATACAATGTAAGGGACCGTTCACAAACACTTGTTAGGGGGCCTGATGCAAAAAAAAATCAGTCGCAGAAATGTTTCGGGGCCCCCCTTTTCAGATCTAAAAAATTTCAGGGCCCCCTTTTGACATGAAAATTATGGGTCAACCCCATAAGCATATAAACTCAATTTTCCCAGGAAAATTTATGGTCATTTTTTCATCCCCCTTATAGGTCTATGGTAGAGACTACATGTACTGTCTCTCATGGGAAGTTATCAAAAACAATTGAAGTTAGCAAAAACTGTTTGAAGTTACCAAAAACAATTGAAGTTACCGAAAAGTGTTTGAAGTTAGCGAAAAGTGTTTGAAGTTAGCGAAAACAATTGAAGTTAGCAAAAACTATTGAAGTTTGCGAAAAGTGTTTGAAGTTTGCAGAAACTGATTGAAGTTTGCAAAAACTGATTGAAGTTTGCAGAAACTGATTGAAGTTTGCAGAAACTGATTGAAGTTTGCAGAAACTGATTGAAGTTTGCAGAAACTGATTGAAGTTTGCAAAAACTGATTGAAGTTTGCAAAAACTGATTGAAGTTTGCAAAAACTGATTGAAGTTTGCAAAAACTGATTGAAGTTTGCAAAAACTGATTGAAGTTTGCAAAAACTGATTGAAGTTTGCAAAAACTGATTGAAGTTTGCAAAAACTGATTGAAGTTTGCAAAAACTGATTGAAGTTTGCAAAACCTGATTGAAGTTTTCATGTCCCTTATGGTACACCGTACATATTGCTCGGACAACATCATATCATTGGCAAGCTAATAATATTATGAGGACAATGAAAATGACTCTTTTTTTTGAGAAAATAAGACGTTTAAAATTGATGATATTACAATTCATATGTATATCAATATCATGAGAAATATTTGGGCTAAAAAATAAAAAAAATAATTTGAGCTTAGAATTTCAGCATGATCAATCTGAGACTAGCATTACAGTGTGTCTCAATAAAAATAGGCCCTATGGAAATCGGTGCATAACTTAAAATATCGGCAGTAAAATTTAAAAAAATTCTTAAAGATTCAAAAACCATGAAGTGTCTGTTTAACAATAGTGCAAAAATGATCCAACTCCGTTCACGCGTCACTGAGCTAATTAAATCTGTACAGACACATTTTGGACCATTCCAATGGGGTAATACACATCAACAGAAATGTGTAGTTTATTATAAAAGAAATAAAAGGAAACGCCAGGTGTTGCTGAGTAGGAGGTCAAAATCAATTAATCAATCTCCCAAAGAATGTTCTTCACACGTTTCTCTTTACGTTACGAGCTCGGATAGCAACGTTTGCGCAGTAATTTGTGTGGGACCTGAGAGCACATCAGAAATATCGAATTGAATTCTGAATGCGAGGAATGTCCTTCTGATATCAAATATTTTTGTTTGTTTTTTTAATTCGCGATATTCACATTTTATTCAAATGCAAATGATTAAAATTTGATATTTTTTGTATATATTTTTGATATTTAACCATCCTCGAAGTAAACTTCATAAATCTAATGATATGTACACCTTTGATATTAAGAATATCGAGTTTTTCCCCAAAACCTATTTTTTGTGTTTTTTGTGTTTTAGGGAAAAAATCTTTATCTTCAATATGAAGGGTCAAAATTTTCATATGATAGACGGATTTTTGTCCCAGTTACATACAGATTAAGTATACATACATATCATTAAATTTATACAATTTACTTCGAGGACTGTTAAATTTAAGAAACATCAATTTTTAATAATTTGCCTTAAAATGGCATTAAATCGCGAATTTAAAAAAGAAATTGGTATCAGAAGGATATCCAATGCAATTCGATATGTCTGATGTGCTCTAAGGTCCCACAAAAAAATACGTGAAAATGTCGCTATTCATACATCTATTAACCATACAGTAGGGCTGAACTTTATATTGAAGTGGCTGAAATATTTGATTCAAAAGAAATTAGTTCCCTCAAAATGAAATGTCCAAGTGATAGTATTGAAACACCGTCGATAAAGGAGGTTCACTACTGTATATCCTCCTGTCAAAATGTACTAAAATTTAAGTTTTGAACCGCCACTTCACTAGCAACCAGCTATATGTACACGAAAGAAGTACCAAGGAATATGTTGGAATGATTTGATATACATTTCTGCAGTAATTTCCTGGAATTTGGCATTTTCTTACCAGTCTACTTCACTAGCAAGTTTAACAGTTGAGATACTCATCCAAGATGGCGGGCGACAACAAAGGTAAATCGAAATCAAGAAATCAGAAAAAGAATCTTGATACAGATACGGCCATTGTTGATAATCCACCGGATCTCTCTTTGGATTTAGAAGAACTTGTTCCACGAGCTGTTGAACACCTTTTGAAGACATCAGCCTTTAAACAGCTCCTTGAGAAGTCCTTGGTATCTACTATCCAAGCCAAGATTGAGACCATGGAGGAGAAAATTGCCAAACAGGACTCGATTCTATTCGACTTGCAGTCTGAACTGAAGCAGAAATCCGATGAAAACAAGAAACTAAAGGTACAGATTAAAGATTTAACAGAAAACACTGATGAAACTGCGAGAAAGCTAAACGATTTAGAACAATATACGCGTCGCAATTCTATTAGACTTTTCGGTATCCCCGAATCGAAAGGGAAAAAGGAAAACTGCGATGCAATTGTAACTAATCTAGCTCGCGATAAACTAGGTGTTAAAGTAGACTTACAAGAAATTGATCGGTGTCATAGAGTAGGAAAGAAGACCAGCGAACCAGGCAAGAAACCAAGACCAATAATTGTCAAATTCGCTACCTACCGCTCACGCCAGAAAGTCATGATAGTCAGAAAAAAAGTAAAAGGAACAGGTATTACCATCAAAGAAGACCTAACTCGCGCTAATCAGACTTTATTAGAACAGGTATCGCGGGTAGAAGAAGTCATTTCCTCCTGGTCATCTGATGGTAGAATCTTAGCGTTAGTAAAGCGTGATGGAAAGGAAGAAATTCGTCCAGTGTCAACTTTAGAGGACTTGCATTTAAAATAACTTTTGATTTATCATATCGTAAAGAAAAGGTGTTCCTCTTTGTCATTTATGTTGTCACTTATATTAATGTGGTTTATACTCCGTTGTGTTTGCTTAATACACGTACTTTAATAATGTAAATATCTGTGCTTTAACATTATGCTTTATGTGTTTTTAGCCCAAAAGTATTTTCGTTTTCAAAACTTTGCTTACTTTCAGTGTCAGAGTTGAGTTTCACAAATTCTTTCTTGTAAATTTTATAGTATTACTTGTTCATCATGTTGTTCTCAGCTATCACATTTGACAATTTTAAAAGTTGTGTTTAGTGCACATCTTTTGTTGTTAGTCTCCTCGGTCATAATTATAGGCATGTTTTGTTCGAGCGTTTCTTTTCATCGGCTTAGTGTGCTAGCTGTCAATGTGTTTATATTTTTGTGAACTATGCATCCATCCGTTCGCATGATGACTTATTAATTTTGTTAATGATCGTGCAATACTGTGCTCTAAAAAAATGCTGGTTGCTAGGATATAATTAACTATTTTTTATCTATTTTAGTGATTCTATATCCTTGTTAATAAAATTATCATATATTGTTTAACGTAGTTTATATAATTGTGAATTGTTTTTGTTTAGTTTTATAAATTTTTTGTTATACCTGTAATTGTTATATATCTGATTGTCATGGAAGGTTCTGATGTATATGATGCATTGAAATATCGTGGTATGAGAATTTGTAACCTTAATATTGTGACTTTGCCTGGTAAATTTGAGCATGTCAAACTTTTTCTTGGAACTACAGAAATTGAAATTTTAGCGCTAAATGAAACCAGTCTTGACAGTAATATTGACAATAATGAGCTTCATATACCAGGTTATGTATTATACCGAAAAGATAGAAATAGACATGGCGGTGGTGTAGCAATGTACGTCAGCGAAAAATACTCAAGTCAATTAATAAGTATGAATATGTGTGATGATATTGAATCTTTGTGGGTGAAAATAGAACTTAACCACAGTAACTATTTTTATGTTGGTACTGCTTATAGATCAGAAAAAAAGGTGAATAAGAATCATTTCTTTGAAAGATTGGAAAATCAATTGAATGTTTTAAGTACTACTTCAAAGGATATTTTTCTTCTTGGTGATTTAAATCTTGATTCATTAACAGGTCTCGCCAAACCTTTGAAACATCTTTGCCAACTTTTTCAGCTAAGGCAACTTATTACTAAACCCACCAGAGTCACTAAAACAACAAAATCATATGTATTGACCATGTTTACACTAATGCAGCATGTAATAGGCTTCATTCATCTGGTGTAATTCCACTTGGCTTAAGTGACCACTCATTGGTTTATGTTATCAAAAAATGTACTAAACCAAAGTACAAACCCAGAGTAATTAAAACTAGATCTTTTAGAAACTTTAATCAAGTGGATTTCTGTAATGATCTAAGAAATGTGCCTTGGTATAAAATTGAGTTAAATGAATGTGTTGATGATGCTTGGTATATGTGGAAAAATCTTTTTCTTGAAGTATGTGATAATCATGCACCTTTTGTAAACATCCGATGTAAAGGTTATACAACTCCTTGGATCAATGATGAGTATTTACAAATGTCTAAGAAAAGAGACTATATATTACAGAGGTAATGCTGAGAAAGAAAAAACTGATGAAACATGGTTGTTGTATAAAGAAACCAGAAATAAAGTGAATAATCTAGCTAAATCACTGAAGAGGAAGCATTACTGTGGTAAGATCAATAACTGTAAAGGTGATTCTGCAAAACTGTGGAAAACTTTGAAAGAGCTTTTGCCAAATAATAAATCGGCTTGTTCCATCAATTCAGTTCAAGATGAACATGGTAAGCATTGTACTGAACCAAAAGACATAGCTGACAGCTTTAATAGATTTTTTGTTGGTATTGGTAAACAACTTGCCAAGAATTATGACCATGTTAATCATGATAATAATATTCATTCAGATTCCAATGTACAGTTTTCCTTTCATGATATTGATGTTGATTTTCTTTTGAAACAGTTGTCATCGCTAGATCCTAAGAAAGCTACAGGATTAGATGGGATAAATGCAAAGCTTCTCAAGTTAGGAGCTACTGAAATTGCTCATTCACTTGCTTTTGTATTTAATATGTCGTTAAAATCAGGTTCTGTACCCACTGAGTGGAAGCATGCTAAGGTTTTTCCGTTATTCAAAGAGGGCAATAGAGATGATACAAATAACTATCGCCCTATTTCTGTTTTGCCAGTAGTCATGAAAATTTTTGAGTGTGCCGTAAATAGTCAGCTACGAGATTTCTTAGCAGAAAATAATATTCTTTGAAAAATGGTCTTATAACTGGTGCAATATTTTTAGACTTAAAAAAAGCGTTCGACACTGTCAATCATGAAATTCTTTTATCCAAATTGTGCAATTTAGGAATTAAAGGTATTGAGCATAAATGGTTCACAAATTACTTAACTTCCCGGTATCAGTCCGTTGTTATTAATAGTGTTTTATCTGATTCTTTGAAAATTGATACCGGCGTGCCACAGGGCTCAATACTGGGGCCACTTTTATTCATTTTATATATTAATGATATGACAAGTGTAATTGATGATAAATGTAAAGTTGTTTTATATGCCGATGATACAGCTCTGTTTTATGCCTCTAATGATTCTGATAATCTGCAGTCTGTTTTAAATGTTCAGCTAGACAATGTTGGTAAATGGTTGTGTCAAAACAAACTCACATTAAATGTAAAAAAGACAAATCTTATGCTTATTGGCACACCCCAGAGACTGGTAAATTTCAAACATGTTCGTGCAGTTGTTAATAATGAAGAATTATGCAGAGTTTCCCATTGCAAATATCTGGGTGTAATTATTGATGAACATATGAATTGGAACTGTAACACTGAAAAGTTATGTAATAAGATTAGTAAAAGAATTGGAGTTGTCCGCAGACTCCGGTCTTGCCTCAACATCAATACTTTGAATATTTTGTACAAATCCATGATTTTACCAGTTTTTGATTATTGTGATGTTGTTTTTAGTAGCTGCAGTGGCCTAAATCTTGATCGACTAGAAAAACTTCAGAATAGGGCTGCCAGGGCAATAACAGGTTATCCCCCCTGGCATAGTGCTACAGAGCTTCATCATAAACTTGGATGGATTAACATTAAAAATCGATGGTTAATTCACAAGTGCATTATTGTGTTTAAATGTTTAAATGATCTTGTTCCTTCTTATCTAAGCTGTAAATTTAAGTTTGTAAATAACACGCATCATGTAAATACTAGGTCAAGTGCCGATAAACTTCTTGCCGTCAATGAAAGTCACGTGCGCTCGTTTCAATACCAAGGTGCAATAGAATGGAACAAATTACCACATCATATTCGTGCAATAAATAAGTTATATTCATTTAAAT